>NC_053400.1:34303500-34343500 GCF_016859285.1 Xiphias gladius | reverse complement strand
AATTTATTTACTCTTTTAAAAAGATTCAGCATAAAAATGGCAAACTACTTTGTGCTGCTGAGTTTGTGTGTTTGCTGGTGTCGTTGTTGAGGTCGCACGGCGTTCGTGTTTGTCTGTTACCCGCTTCAATGGGCCTCAGGATCTTCCTCACGCTTTCTTAATTTGGGTTTGTTTTGTAAATTCATTTAATTCATTTACGTTTTAACATTTTTAAAATGATTAAAGGATAAGCGACATCAAAACCCCGATGCATCTGGTTCCTCTGAGCCATTTAGTTCCACTGTTTCCAAAAACTATTAAACCACATCAGTGAGTCACACTGTTGCACTGGTTTACATGTTCCTTCATCAGCATCAGCACACACACACACACACACACACACTGTCCTGCTGCCCCAGATACTCACTACAGCACCACATGTGGATTCATCCGCTGCTGAAAATAGTCCCCAACAAATGCAGTACTTCCTCTTGTTTGATTAAAAAAAAAAAACTACAGTGAGCAGGTTTTTAAGAATGAAACTGCATATTTGTGAGGTTATGTTTTTTACGTCTCCAGTAGGAACCAGTGGGCTCGGAGCTGAGAGCCAGACAGAGGAGGGAGGTCAGAAGGTGTTGAGAGACGAATGAGACATAGGACATTGAGGAAAATGTAATGTTCCTCAGAGGTTTTATTTAATGTTAATGCGCATCTGGTGTGGTTCTGTGTCTGGCTGTGAGTTTGCCGCAGTTTTTTTTTTTTTTGCCTCAGTCACAGCTCTGTTAGCGGCCGATAAAGCCGGCGTGAAACAGTCATAGAAAACCTCCTCAGCGATCCGTTTGGTAACTCCGGCTGCGTTACAGGAAACACTGGTCCAAACTCCAGCGGATGGGAGGACACAGTTCATTCAGTTTGCAGCTGGGACCGGCATGTGGTGTTCTTACTGTAAATGGTGGCGTAACTGACACAAGGTTTGTGTTCCTCGTCCAGAACAGAACAAATGCAGGCAAACGTTGCATCCTATGTATCACTGTGTATGTTTGTTTAGTTCATCTGGCAGTTGTGCTATTTCCGACGGCACTGGAAGGCAGCAGGCGTGTGTTATGTAAGAGGTGACGGGTTAGAGGGGCAAGAAGCCAGATCCCCCAGTGTGTGAGTGACAGCTTTAAAAACAGACCTGTGAACAGCTTTAAGGCTGAAAGGCTGGAGTTTTGACCTGGCTTGAGAAACCTGGTTCTTTATCTCCCCGTGTACTCGATCCTAACAGAGTCCAGGTTTCTGACCAAAAAAGTCCCGACTTTCGAAATTTTCTTCCCTTTTCAAACGTGTACAGTTTACTTTCAAAGCGTCTCCTTTAACAAAAAGCACCACCCTCGAAAAACCCTTCCAAAATGTTGCTTCTTTCAAAATTGGCCTCACTAAATGATCCAACTTTTCAAACTGTTTGCTTGGTTTTTGCAAAATTTCCTCTCTCCCAAAAATACAAGCACTTTCCAAACCTGTCTCCATAATGGTCTCACTTCTTTAAAAATGGCCTCACAAAATGTCTAAAATGGTCCCACTTTCCAAATTGCTTCCAAAAATCGTACAACTTGGCAACATTTCCCAAACGTGTCCTCACGTGTACAGTGTCTCCACTCTCCAACAGTGAAGGTGAAAACCTGTAACTGGTCCTCACAAAGATAGAAGCACGCGGCAAACACACTGCCTCGGCCTCACTCTGCATCAGGTCTGCTTCTCTTTGTCTTTTCTCTTTGTCGTCTTTCTGTCCTCACTGAGTTTTGATGTTGCGTCACTGTCCGTCCCCCCTTCTCTCCTCTCTCTTCTTCTTCTCCTCTGGGATGAGACCCATGAGGTTTCTCTTCCTCGCCCGCACAGCTCGTCGTCCTCTTTCTTCTTCTGCTCCGTCTTAGCATCGTTACAACCAATAAGCCTGAAACCTTTATCTTCAGCTCTCACGAAGCGGTTCGCGGCTGCTCGGCCAGACGGGATGCACGCGACGTTTCTTTGCTGTGATTCTGTCTTTTATTTGCTGTTGCTGGTGAAATTGTGACCTCCTGTCGCGTCGACGGGTTATAGGTGATTGTCAGCGGGTTCCCAGACAGAGAGAGTTCATGGAAAGCATGAATGCTTCATGACTAGTTTCAGTTGTTCCCCTTATTGTAACAGATGATTGAAGCATCCTGACTTTCAGCGTGTCTGCGCAGTAACGAACAGATCCGGGACCCGTTCATAAAAACGTCGCTCGATAGCGCCGCTAGTGGTCAAAGACTCCACAGCCGTTGCTGTCGCTTGGCTTCTGCTTGATTCAGAAATGGGTATCTACTCCCTTCCGTCTCCTTGACTTTGTTCATTTTATTCAATGTCTTATACTGATGACTCCTGGTCACATGGTTTCGTGTCCTATGTCCTTCTGCGCGTAATGTCATCGAGTCTTAGTTCGTAGATTAGAAATATGCTCATACGTCAGGTTGTGGTTGGTTAGAGAACGAGCTCCGCAGGAGCGTCAGCCTGTCAAATGTGCATTAAACCAACTGTTTATGTCCTGGCTCGCCTTTGGCTCTGACTTTCATTCAGGTGCTCGGACCCCGGCACCCGGCCCAGTTGGAAGTCTGTGTTTTGGCTGAGATACAGCCAGGTAACACGGGGCGAGAAAAACCGGTGTGACATGCAACAAACATCCTCCGCTGAAACCAAACCGGGGATGTTGCAGTGACGTGGCATGCAGCCCAACCGCTAGGCCACCAGGGCAACCAGAAAATCTGTTTTTAATTTGCGTCACTGATCAATAAGTTTTCAGTTTTCAAAACTGCCGTCACATCGTCGCCACCTCGACAGGTTTTGTGTCAGAGCTTGTCAGCAAAAAAAAAACCCCAACCATGTTCATCAAATAAGTTATTCCCTGAGCTCTGACCTGCAGGCATCAAAACAGTGCTGGACTCCATAAACCTCACAGGGTCAAAGGTCAAGAGGTAGACGAGTTCCTTGAGCCTCGCCTTTAACTACTGCAGCTCTGCTCAGGCCTCAGATCAGTTTTCAGTGAACTGTTTTTGTCACTTTCAGAGAAGTTGAATGTGAACGTGTGACCCAGTTTAAAGTGTTTCACAAACTGGGTGAGGATGTGCTCAGCAGAGAGTCCGTCGCCTTGGCTTGTGTGCGTGGAGTTATTTTGGCCGGCAGGTCCCCGGTGGCTCGGTGGCGCCAGCGGACTGGATGCTGGAGGAGCTTTGGTCTGGGACTTCCAGTGTTTTTGATATGTAGTTGAATTAAACTCCACGGGCAGCAGATGAAGGTTTTCATGGCAGCCACCACTAACAGGATTTAATTATCTGTTTCGGGATGTGATCAACTGGACTTTTTATTTTATTTTTTCCTATTTCTACAAGGACGAGCTCGGGTCTGAGTCTGAAGACTTCAGGGCTCCGGAGAAAAGCAGTTGCTGAAAAACTGGCTGCAGTTCAACCCAGTGTTTCCCAGCGAAAAAACATTTCTGTTTTGGTGATTTTTTTGCTTTTCCAGTTCATTAGAGGAACGACGTGCTCCTTCACGGTTTGACAGAATTCTGCTCAGTAAGTGTCTGCAGCCGTGCCACTGGCTCTTTGAGGCTGTGCTTAGACACAGTGGTGCTTTGAGCTAAATGCTGACACCAACACGTTGACACGCAGGGAGCAGGTGATGTAAAAATGTCTAATGGATTACAATAAAAAGGTCTAATGTTTGCCATCTTAGCGTGTTTCCGCACTAACATTTCTTTACCATTTCTAACACGGGGAACAGCTGAGGCTGACGGGAATATCATTAATCCAGCCGCTATTTTGGTCATAAACCAAATGTAGAACTGAAACGATAATCGGATAATTAATTAATCATGTTAAGTCTTTTCTCTTTTTACGTTACAATGCCAAACGTTCTCTGGTTCCAGCTTCTCAGATGTGAACATTTGCTGGTGTTTTACTGGTCTGTAACATGCATTTAAGATTTTTTGGTTTTGGACTGTTGGTCGGAGAAAACAAGACATTTGAATATGTCAGCTTGGATTCTTGGAAACTGTCATTGGCATTTTTTGCAGTCATCTGACATTTCATAAACCAAATGATTAATTAAATAATCCAGGAAGTAAGCAGCAAATTAGTCAGTAATGAAAATAATGATCAGATTTAGCCTAAAACCAAGTTATTAGACAGATTTAAGCTTTTACCTGCTGGTGGTACTAGATGAAAAGGCAAGGGAACCACCAAGTACAGTATAAATTGTTCTCTCCTGAATGTCAGCACAACATTTCATGACAATCCGTCCACTAGTTGTTGAGAGTTGTTGAGAGTTTGAACCACAGTGGGGGACCGACCGACGTGGCCATGCCTGGAGGCTGCCAGCGTCGATCTCCCAATCAGATCCCGGCTCAGGAATGCAAACCAGTTGGTCTGCAGACCGTTGCAGACCGTTGGTTTCAGTCGGCGCTCAGCCACACGGACTCACACTGACTCTGAACAAGCTCCATACAAGCTGCTGTGAGTCGGGGCCTCCTCGCCGCCCATCTCGGCCGACACCTGCCCGGCCGGCATTCCCCGCGGCCTGATCGGTCCCCTCTAATGTTTTTCCATCTGAGCGTTTCAGACGGTCGTCTTCCGATTTGGAGTCGAGCAGGTCCAGTGAGCACGGTTGTACGTCTGAGGCTCGCTGCTAATTAAAACATCCGGCAGAGAGCCCCAGAGGAGCCGCTTTAACTTCTGCTGGATCGTCAGACTCTAAACCAGCCACCTAGCTGCCCATCAGGCTGAAGGGCGGTGTTTTATTGTCCTCTCTGCTTGAGCGTTTCAAGCCCGTTTCGCCTCTGCCGGCAGCCACAATCACGGATGTGCTCGTTAGCACCTGTAGCCACGCCCAACAGTGACGTCACAGCGTCCTGGGGTACACCTGTGCTGAGGGGTCTGCAGCGAGGCGAGGAGTTAAACCACCGGAGGACAGCAAAGGCCAGATTTGCCAGGTGTGTTGAGAGCTCCATGTGCTGATGAAGACCGTGAGATGTGGTTGAAAGCTTGTTAAAAAAGCTAGTAAGTGGACTTTTGAGTTAACATTATTTTGTCGCATACAGTTCTTCTGTCGATGCTGGTTCTATGGCAACTGTCAAAACCTGTGTGGGGGGAGGGAGGGAGAAGGAGGGAGAAGGGGGGGGGGTGGGAGAGAGAGAGGGAGAGAGGGGGAGGGAGGGAGGGAGGGAGAGGGAGAGGGAGGGGCAGGGAGGGAGGGCGGGGTGAGAGAGAGAGAGGGAGAGAGGGGAGGGAGGGAGGAGAGGGAGAGGGAGGGAGAGGGAGAGGGAGGAGGGAGGGAGAGGGAGGGAGGGAGGGAGGGAGGGAGGGAGAGGGAGGGGGAGGGGGGTGGAGGGGGGAGAGGGGGAGAGAAAGAGAGGGAGGGAGGGGCAGGGAGGGAGGGAGGGAGGGAGAGGGAGAGGGGCAGGGAGGGGCAGGGAGGGAGGGAGAGGGAGAGGGAGGGGGAGAGGGAGAGGGAGGGAGAGGGAGAGGGAGGGGCAGGGAGGGGCTGAGTGAATCAAGGCTCAGATCTGCAGTGAAGCGCAGGTGCAAAACCCTACGTTCGAGTTCTGTTGTGTTATTATGAGAAGTGTGAAAAATTTTCGGTTCATTATGAAACCGGCGGGACCAGTTAGATCAGGTATTAACGGGAAACTCGCATGTCATATTGGTTATAGCCACATGCCACATGCGAGGGCGGCATCGTTTAATTGTTTAGTCGGCTAAATGCACATAGACCTAGCGCTGGCGCTGGAACGCTAGGCTAACTGTAGCTCATATAGCCTGCATGCGCCTTTACCTCCAGGCCCACGCAGGAACTCGCCAGGCAGACGGCCGCGGTTGTGCTGCTTGTTTTCCCACAAACGAACGTCTGTTTTGTTTTTTTTGTTTTAACAATTTGATCAAGTGATCAAATGTAGAATATTCGATGACTGCCCTGCTCTGCGTCCAGTCTCATACAAAGACATTTAAAACTGGACTGGCACTGAGTAGAGCACAGACCCCCGCCAAGGTGAAAAACGCCCGATCTCATAACGTGACCCGAGCCGCACCAGGGCTTAACGGGTTCTTCCCAGGCCCAGGACCCGTCCCTCCACCAGAGGTTGGTGCAAATCGGTTCGGCGGTTTTAGCGTAGTCCTGCCGACAAACAAACCAACCAACAGACGCGGGTGAAAGCAGAACCTGCTTGGCGGAGGAAATGATATTCAATACTATGTAAACCAACACAAATAGTAGCTTCAAACTCTAATCAGACAATGAAACTCACAGATGCACTGAAGAGAATTTCTGATTCTAAGGCGGCAACAATGTAAATGCTAAATCTTTAGATATGGATTAAACGTCAGACGTGTATTTGGCTTCCTGCAGGAGACATCATGTTTACGCTGTAACATGGAAACACAAAGTAGGTTTTCTTTTTGCTCTTCTACTCCGTACCTGTTGAGAACTGCTCCACGCTTCCTCCTCCACCAGGCTCCTCCGCGAGCTGAGTTTCTGTTACCCAGAGTGCCTCTTGCTCTGCTCTGAAGCCTGATGATTTTCTCTTTACTCCCAAACTATGTATGAAAAAAAACCACCCTCTTTTACACCTTGGCTTTTCTGTTCCTTGTGTACTCAGCCGCTGATTTTTTTTGTTTTGTTCACAGACTAATAAAGTCAGTTCAAAGACTGATGAGGTTTTTGTGATTCTTTTATCCATACTTCCAGTATTGATTCTCTGACTTCCTCATCAATGAAAATGATTGCGTATTCCCAGGTTGGCCGCTCAAACGTGTACAGCTTTGACACAAGTAATGAGAGGCAACAGTGGTTTGTGTGAGTATAACTAGTAGCCCTTTAAGCCCGGTGGTTCCCCCCATATGCACTTAGCGGCGCCGCTGAATGAGAGGAGACTAGAGGGCTCCGGCTGATCTCTGCAGAAACTAACGTTTTATTAGTTTGCGCTGCGGACGCTTCATTTCCAGGTCCCTTCGCACACCTGTGAGCAAAGCAGATAAACGAGAAACTTTGCGTTTACCTGATCATGACAGAACAATGATAACAGCAACAAGCGCCGGGTAGATGTCAACAATGAAGCAGGCAGCGCTGATCACGGGTTCGGGATTCTCATTCGCCGAAGGGGAAACGGCATCGGACAGTCAGGTTACTGCAAACGCGCTCGTTTGATAGGATACGCAAAGGAAGCACGGGTCTGGGAAATCAACGGTAAACATGGAAGATCCATCTCGGTACAAGGACAGTAGGTGTCCACATGCACCGTTTTCGTCTTCCTGGAGGCGGATGTTACTATGAACGAGGGGCCACTGTGACACACGAAGGCTGTCAGTCTCAAAGACAACTGACAGATCCCGTCACAGCGGTATCAGCGTTACGTATCATGTGGATAGAAACGTCCTTAATGTTATTTTACCGTGAAAATGTCATTATGTGAGTATATTAGGACTGTTTGATAATCCAACAGAGTGGAGGGGCAAGTTAATTCTGGAAGAAGGAATGACAGCTAGCTAGCCGCTGGCTACCACCCGGTGGCTGCAAACGGTCGCCCAGTGGGTGATAATGGGTCACACAAAAACCAGACATGTCCCCTGCTCGTGACCGTGCACAGTTGTACGGCACGTACTTAGGCCTCATGAGCCCTTCTGGTGTCGTCGCGTGCTTCGCGAGCGCGCAGAAAAAAAAAGCAAAAGACATTTTCACCTCCGCTGCTTCATCTCCATCCTAGAGGAAACGCTGTAAACACAAACCACGATCCTTCCTAAACCTACCCAGCTCTTGACCTTAGCAGTGTAATATCAGAAATCAGCCACATGACACAGTTTTGGAAGCCACTGACAAATATAATCGATACATCTTCAGATCACAAAGCTCATGTGTGTCGTGTTGGAGGGCAATGACAAATTGACTTGTTTAATTTGGAGGCTTTGTTGCACCATGATCGCAGTCTTGAACCTAATCTCAACCAAGTGGTTTTGGTGCCTAGCTTTAACCGTCGAGGTGGCAGATCAGAATATATATGAATCTGTACAGTTTGACGCAAGGTCCGGCCCTCGTTTATCTGACTGCTGCCCTGAAACAGGCTGGAGTCAGTAAAAATCATACTTTGAACAGCCCTTTCATTTTTCCCACACATTCATCCGTGTGGGGTCTGACTCAGTGGCGGTGGTTGCCGGCATATTTAGCTCATGACTCAGGTTTTGATTGAACTATTTTTTACTAAACTTACTGAAATGATAAGAAACTGCACTGGGAACATTCCTACCAAGTTTCTAACCAGTCCATTGTATGTAGAGTTGAATGGGGTTTATTATCGGTGAAGCCTGCAGTGTTTTACAGATCAGCTTGTGATGGGGGTATTTCTGTAAAACCAGGGTAACGAGACACGACAGTCAGGATACATTCCCGCCAGCGTCTTGCATCCACCCACTGCTTCGCCCGCAGGATGCTAGCACCTTGTAGAACTTTCAGACGGCTAGGACTATGAGAAGTGACATGAATTTGACCATGTGATATATGTATCGATAGATTGCGCTCTCGTCTTTTTTGCTGGACAGATGGATGGATCGATAGATGGATAGTAGGGCTGGGCAATATGGACCAAAAAGCATATTTCAGTATTTTTAGGCTGAATCGCGATACATGTTATACATAAATATATCTCGATAACTTCTGCAAAGTGGTTTAAATGTTCAGTTGTGAGTCAAAGCCACATGTGAGATATCACAGGCACTTTTGTTAAAACAGACTGTGATCAAAGTTAAATGCAAAGACAGGGTTTCCTTCCCTGTCTGAGAATATACAGCTGAGAAACGTGTAAGTGAAAAATCAGATCAAATAAATGGGGCTATTTTCATTTTAATATAGGTTGTCTCCAAGAACGCTCCTGCAGGTGTTTTCAACCACAATAACAGACTGATTTAAAATAAAGTACAGTCACAGCATTTCCTCTCCTGTTCAACAAAACACGCAGCTGTGCAAATGACAACAAAGACGTAGACAGAACTGCTCATCTGACCTTTTAAATCTGATGGATGGATAGATGGATGGATGGGTGGACGGATGGATGGACGGATGGGTGGACGGATGGGTGGACGGATGGATGGACGGATGGGGGACGGATGGATGGACGGATGGATGGACGGATGGGTAGACCCTCTGTCATTTCCAACCTAAAAATAATCCAGGTTCAAATACACAGCAGAGTATACAACCAAAACCTTAAACGCGTCTCTCTAGCTGACAATCTGACAATGTTGAAGGGTTAAAAATATTTACTTTAACATAACTGTGACCATTTCATGAAGCTTTCACACTTTATGAGTTAAAAATCTGTTTTATTTTTGTTTTGTTTTTGTCAGTTCATTCATCATCCAGTCTTCGGGATGTGTAGAACGTCTGGATCTCAGGGCCTCCAGATATCAGCTGCTTTTCCAAAATGAATGCAAATATTTCTAAACCAAAAAATTCCCTCCCACTCCCGTTCTTGAGTTGATCTTGAATAGAAATCCAGGCAGGAGTAAAAGATCTGGAAAAACTTGGGTTGGGTTGTTGGGTTAGGTTGGTCGCCCGTTCCTCTTCCTGCTCCTCTTCCTCCTTCATCTGCCCCCTTGCTCCCCGACAGGTGGCTGACCCGACCACAGATATCAGTTAGCAGTTGAACAGGTTCAACTCTTGGATGGACTCAGCTCACAGAGTCCAGATGCTGAGGAGCAGGAGATGGTGAGTCAGAGCAGCCCAGGAAAATAAGACTCAGAAGGTTTCGCTGGTTTTTAAAGCGACGCTACAGGTGCGAAGCTTCTTAACGACAAACACGTTCTTTGTCTCCTTACAAATAAAAAGTTCACTTCATAAGCAAGAAAAGCGTTACTCGGTCTGGCCTCTCCTCTATTTGCTCTTCTGTTATACTATCCTGTGTTTTAGCTCTCTCCATTACCCATAACGTGTTAATTCGTGTTAATTGTTCAGGACAAGTCACATAATGTCGCTATAACTTGCTTTTTTTGTTTTTTTTGTTTGGGTTAACGACTGGCTTGAGTCGTCAGTAAATGTCTCTTCGCTCTCCCCCAGGCCCTCGTGTCACATGTCACGTTGTGTTTGATATATTCACACACATTCACAGTCGCTGCTGACTTTTCTCTCTGGGGCGGAGAAACGTTTCACCGGTTTTAATCGCCGTTAAAAAAACCGCAGTGAATAAAACAAGTGTTGTATCCAAACACAACCTGCAGCACCAAAGAGTTAATAAAACATGGGTCAAAAGCGCACATCCTTAAGTTAAAATGATTTTTTTCTTAATCGCCGTTGACAAATATAAATGGTATCAGACTGAATTGTAACGCGATAACACGCCTGATGTTAGCTGGTGATTATAACGTTAACACGATGGGAGCTGCAGCTACAGTAATAATGATGGACAGTATATGTCACCTTTCAGAATGAAGTTACAAAGTGCTTTACATGGGGCAAAGCACGACTATAGTCAAGCACTACAATTAAATCAAATCAGGCAAAATAAAAGTCCAAAGAGTAAAATGAAATAGAATAAAATACCCAACAATAGATTCATAGAAGCTAAAGCTAGTTAACAAAGTCTGCTGCTAATAAGCAAGCTAACTTAGCAAGTGCATAGTAATGTTGATTATTCATAACTGTATTGTTTTTTTTTTTAACATCAGTTCATTTTTCTATATATTCACTTATTAAATGAAGTTTCATAACCTGTGACTTCCCCGTTAATTCATTGAACTTTACTCCACTTGACACAACTTTCACTTTACTGCCTTTCTACTTGTTTTATGTGTTTTGTTTTTTTTAGTGTCTTTTTTCTTAGTGTTTAAACCATCACTGCAGAAGTCTTGTTCCCCTGTGTAGAGAATATTGCACATGGAGAGAATGACAATAAACTCGCTGAGATTAGACATGTTTAGAATGAGCTGAGTTTTACATTTTTTTTATAATAATATTAATAACGTCATCAAATAATTAAAGAAACAAAACAAAACACTCCTCCCAACATAGAAAATGCAGCTCTGTCACGATGTAAATTGCTCTGTGGATCTCAATAGCACCGTGACTGACCGACTGGTTGGTTGATCGATTAACAGCAGACGTTTATGTGTCGGCCGTTTCTGAAACAGAGAAGCCGTGTGTTTAAAAACCTGTGTCTGACTCCTGTTTCTCCGTAAACGTGAGAATCCGTTACAGCCGATGGTTCCTGCCCCAGAGATTGGGCCCATCCGGTTTCTACAGTCCCCAGACAGACCCCCCGTTTCTACGTCTATACTTGTGACCCTCCAGGATTCTCCACCAAACCCCAACCTGTACTTAAACCTAATTCCAATCTTAGACCTAAATTCACAAAAAATAGTTCTTTTCTCTTAATGTTACAGGTTCCATGTGGGAAATGGTTTTATCTTCTCCTCCATCACTGATGGCTTTAGATAAAGTCAGAGGTCGGTCTTTAATGATGAATTGATGGGGATGATCCGTCTGAGGGACGGGCGGCTGGCAGCTGATAGCAGGAAGATCCCGTGTGACTCCTTACAGTTTTAACTTTTCTTTATCTGGCTGCTTCCTGCTGCACATTTCCATTAGACTCAACGTTAATTTATTACTCAGTTTAATTAACAAAAGTTCAAATGGATTACTTCATTTCTCCTCTGCTAATAAAAGTGTCAAATTCATTGGCAGTTTTGTGAGTTTGACTCTGACTCAAATTCAAGTCATGAATGTCTCTGGAGGCTGGAACTCGTGCTGCTGTTGAACTGTGCTGGGTTATACTGAGAGGGGTTCCTAATATTTTGTCCATTCCATTTATATGAATGAAGGTTGACGAAATATTAGTAACACAGTTTTATCTAGGTGTTCCTAATAAACCGATGAGTGAGTGTAGATGAATTTCATCACCGAGTGTCATAGCAACCCTTTCCCTGAACTGGAGAATCAGTATTTTTTTTTCTGAAGAACCTGATTTAAAACCTAAAACGGGTCTGACATGGATTTATTTCATCACCGGAGTCATATGCAGTTAAGAAGATCACTGGCAGGTGTATTTTTGCATCAGCGAGGAAAATATCTGCGAAGAATTAACGTGGGCGTTAGAGGAAAGAGAAAATACACAACGGCCGAATAAGAGCGTCAGATGAGGCGTGGTGCAACGTTACGTTACCATAACAGCAGCGGTTCCCCACCCCCGCATCGTGCTGGGGGGGTGGAGAGGAAACAGAACGGTGCCGTCCTGCTGTGGCGGCGTCTGGGATGCTTTCGCTTCTGGTGACCGAGCGTAGCAGTGGTTCTGCTGCGATGAGCCATGTCCAGTCCACAGAGCTTGGGTCTTAGACAGTCCCACACTTTAGATGAACCTGGGCCAGGTTTTGGAGCTGCAGCTTGTTTCCCAGGGAGTCCGTGCTTTGACCGGGAGCAGCCATCTTTGAGACGCACCTTTGTCACAATCGATGACGTCGGTTACGTGGACGCGTCGCCTCAGCTCTAACCAACTGTTGTTTAACGTGTCTCTTTTGATGTTTCTCAGGAACCGCTCACCCACAAACCTTGACAGTCGTCACTGCGCTTCCTCGGGTCCTCAGCGGTACACGAGACGTTTGAAGTCGTTCAGATGAGCGGTTGTCGAGAAAATCGAAAGACGGACAGATGGAGATCTCGCCATTTATCTCCATTATGTTTTATCTCTCTCGTGTCTCTTGGGTCTTCTTTTGTTGTGTTGTATCTGACCGTTGTAAATGAATGGTGTGTGTTCCTATGTCGCCATGTGACACTTGTGTTACGTTGCCATTTTTGCCGGGTCTGTCCTGTAAAAGAGATAATGTATCTCAAGACACTTCCTGGTCAAATACAGCTCAAATTATTAAAGGACTAAACCTCACTGACATGAGCTTGATACCCATCTAATTAGCATATTTCCCCAAATGCCGAATTAGTCCTTTAATAATTACATTAAAAACATTTTTTTTTTGAGACTGTAGTCGGCCCATCACAGACTAAAATATCTCGACAAATACTGGATAAATTGCCATGAAAATTTTGCAAAGTCAGAGTCTGTCCAACGGTTTGGCTTCTGACCAAACCCCTTCAAAACTGTCGACAGCCCCCTCCTCAGCTGTACTCTGTGTTTGCTGCTACTTAGCGAAAGAGGGTGATCACGTTGTACCTGCTCAACATCAGCCTGTTAGCTCATGTTAGCATTTAGCTCAGGCACAGCCTCACAGAGCTGCCGGCACGGCGGCGTCTTTAACTTCTCTGAAGCCCTTTGTAACGCTGCCGTGACGACACCGCGTGGAAGCAGATTCTGTGTGAATGTTTTTCTGATGGCTGCACGTGTGATGTGAGCGTCGATGCTGAGGTGAAGTTTTCCTGCAGGATTAAAGCGAACCATCATTTAACTGCTGTGAATCCTGATCGGCCTCCCCCCTGCACGCTGGAGCCTTGTCAGCCGCTGCCTTTGATGTCAGTACGTTTTCTCCGGCGTCGATGGAGGCGGAGTGGGGGCGGGGGTCGATTTGCATACAAAGCTATTCTCGCCTCCTCTTTGTTCTTGTACGGAGCGTGGAAAGAGTAATTGTCTTCATCAGTCAGAAGCGTTTATCTCGTCGGTTCGGTGCAGACGTGGCGTGACGTCGGGCGGCGGCAGAAAATGCAGAATGGAAAAATTCCCGTGCGGGATTAGCGCTGCAGACGCTCACGGTGTTGTGTCAGATCGCTGCCGAACGTCTGCGGAGACATGAAAGAGACGGCGTGTAACGGTGTGTTAACAGGGCCGACAGAATCAGCTGAGGCTGCTTCGGATGAAGATGTGAAATAAAGTGAAGGAGAATCGGTTCACACTTTGGTTCGTTTCCTTTTTGACTCGGGAAGAAAAAAACATCCGCCTAAGCTCACAAGTCTCTGTCTCCTTCCGCTTCCTTCATCCCTTTCACACTTTCACCAGCTGCGTCTCACTTGCTCTCACCTAACTGCGGACTAATAGCCGAAAGTGGGCTGAGCGCACGGTTCACCAAATCGTTAGCTCTGTTAAGAAATCTTTTCATAAGCACTTCTACATTTAAGGCTTAAAGTGAGCCAGCTTCACCTGAGTGAAACCCAACGAGAGCTGCGTAACACGCTAATCTCACCTCCTGGTTCAGGCCCCTGCCGCTGTAGCCGAACTACGGTACCGGAGGCACCAGAAACCACTGGAGCTGCGTCGCCTGCGCAACCTGGTCTGGCTGAACACAGCAAGAGATATTTTTCCGATCAGTCGAAACCGTTCTGCCGCTCCAGACTTTCCATGTGTGCACGCTTTAAAACGGAGCTTCTAACAGACAGAGGGAGAGTTTAAACTCCTTAAATAAAAGCACAATATGGATTAAAGCTTCATCTTAGTTGCACAAAGACTCTCTGATTCCTGACAGTGTCGATGATTTTACTCTCTCGTTCCATCAGTGCAGCTCAGAATAACGTGAGACTTTGTAATGACAACTGGAGATAAAAACCAAACCCTCTGTTGTCATCTGCTAGAAAAACAATTCACACACAGTTAATTAGCGCTCCCGATCACAGATGAAACATCTGTCAGACTGACCTCGTCAGACACGAACTACTTTCCACCTCCTCCTCAGCGTTGGCAACAGAAACAGTCTGATTTTACTTTAGCTTTTTTATCTGCATCACATAACCACAATGGTTTGGTTGTCATCACAACAAAAATAATAAAGACATACATAACAATTCCTGCACTTAATTATATCCTTAGCCTTACTTCAATGTCTTCGATATTTGAAAATAATTTCTAGCGTTTGTACAGCTCCTTATTTGGTTGTAGTGCTGTGATTATAGTGTTCGCCTGTCAGCTTGTTGAATAACGCTTCATTGGTGCTATAACCCGTGAGCGTCACCGTTTCCTTTCATTAAGTCATTAAGCGATTCAGTCATGGTTCCCATGATTGTTGCTTCTGATGGACAACTCTCCCCTCGCACGTAGCCGAGGGAAAACCCAGACCAGAGCTACCAGAGCCTGGCGAGAACCGGTTTCATGGCACCGGTTATCCAGGATACCTGATGGTGGGCTCAGCGAAGACAGGCAACCCCAGCAGAACCGGACTGCACTGAGCTCGCTTTGTGATACGGGCCCCCAGGGTAGAACCCAAAATACTTCCACACACTGCTCCTCAGATGCTTCCGAGCAGCATGGCTTCGCTCCTCCGTTTTAATTGATCAGTTCAGATCACTGGTAGGTCAGCAGGTCACGCTCCGCTTTTTTTCTCTTTTTGCTGGACGACAAGACAAACCACTTCAAACGCTCTGTCACACTTACAGACTGCTCATCTTGATTCTTCCCGTGAACACGGTAGAGAAGACGGTAATTGGAGGGTCGTTGCGACATGTTCCAGGAGCCCTGAGAACAGTTTCACAGACGAGTCTTTTACAATAGAGGTCTGTGAGCAGCGTTGAGACGCACTAACGATGAAGTGCACCAAGCAGCAGCTACAGTAAAGGCTGTCCACCTTCAGATCTTTGTGTGTGTGTGTGTGTGTGTGTGTGTGTGTGTGTGTGTGTGTGTGTGTGTGTGTGTGTGGTGAGTCCCTGAGGACTCTGAAACCAAAGAAAACGAAAGAAGTTCTTCTGCCTCTGATTATTTTCCTCCATGTGAATCCACCAGGGAGCACATGATGCAAAGATGTTTGTTTTTCTCTCTGAGATGAAAAAAGTGTGTGTGTGTGTGTGTGCGTGGACCCTGATTAGCGTCAGTGTGTTGTACACAAAGCAGACCAGCTCGTCCTTCAGTTCATTATCTGCAGAAAAAAGAAAATGAGCAGCGTGTTCAAGGTGACAAACTGTTTTATCATGCATGTGTTTCTGGCTCCTGTGAACTGCTTGCTAACAAACACACACACACACACACAGAAAAACACAGAAAAACACTTTCATCTCATATCATGTACAGAATATGAATGATTCCATTTCTCTGTATTTGTAATGTGTAAGTAGCTGTTTGCACCGTAACTTCATAAACTGATTTTTTATCAAACTGTGTGTGAAAAATCCCTTAATGCAGCTTTACAAAAATAAACCAGTGGCTTGATGTGTTATACGTCCATAGAGACTTAGGTTAAATAAAGTCAAAATCGAAGCAACAGAGGCCAACAGATCCTGACTTTTAGCCCCTCGTGAGGGTAAAATTCCAAAAACACCCAATAAGAAATACTACATCTCCCTTAATGCAACTGGATAGTGTCTTTTGTTAGACCCTCCCTTCCTGGTACATTTTAAACCTCACCCTTAGTTTGTAAGGCACCTCTTTCGTTTGTACCCATCATACAACTGTAGACTCGTCTTGATGTATTACATTGGTGGAATGCCCCTTTACACGCAAATCGTAATTAATCAGTGTGTAAGTTGTTTTCTGAATGTATCAGTAATATGATTAAATATCATTATAGACTATTTAAGTGCTTAATTATTCTGGCTTCACGCCAGCATCCGTCCAAAAAATGATGATTTTGAATTTTTCCCACAAACCAAAGGATTCAGTTCCAGATTTACTGCATCTTTTTTTTTTTTTTTTTTTTTTCAGGGGTGGATGGGAGTAATTCTGCCCCAAACACACACACGTGCTTTATTTATTGAACAGACAAAGCAGGATGTAGAAACAGTGCATCATTTGTGTGAGTTTCTGCAGCGTGCAATTCTTCCCTCAGTGCAGGATCCGGCAGAGGATAGGAGACATTTTAACAGAGGCTGATTATGTGCTCCTCTGGATTTACTGAGGTCACGGCATTTGTGTCTGTCAGTCTCCACCTCTGAAGACCGGGCATTAAAATAGCAGAGAAGGAATTCCCAGGAGCCACGGGGAAGATCGCAGAACGGGAAAGAAACGTGCAGTAGATAGAGTATTTTATATAAATAACAAACTGATTATCAGAAAGAAAAAATCCATCATGTAAGGGCATGAATTAGGCCATTATTAACGAACACCAGCTTTTTATCTCCATCAACCAATCAACTCACTGAAAACGCCACTTCCTTAGTCAGTCTGGCCTTCAATGCAAAAGAACCCACTTAGAAATCCATAGTCACAAAGTTAAAAACCAGGCTTTCTTAGCTACAGATTCGTGTTTTCCACAGAATACTGATGTATTGTAAGTGCACTGAAGCTAACAGACCAAATGGAGAACCTCTCATCTCTTACTGGACGGCGGAGACTTTCAAACACTGACAGCCAGCAGCTCTTTAAAATGCAAAAACCGAACCTCGCAGCTGAGATCAAAGCAGGTGTTTCCAGTCAGGCTGAACCGATGTGATGTCAGTCCACAGCTCAGCTTGCTGGAGTCTTAAGGCCTCATCTTGCTCGCGACATCTCTGCAGGCTCGTGCAACCTGTCTGCAACCACTGCGGAGAGCATACCGCTGCTGTCTCGTCCTTACGGGACGTTGCGACACTGAAGCTCAACGGACGCTCGACGAGCACTTGGATTCCCGTGTTCAGTGCTGGTTGTTTGGTGCTGTTCGAATGACTAAACTTGGGTTCGCTCTAGTGACAGATTTCCGTTAGCCTGGTGAAGCCTGCTGAAATCGCATCGAGCAGCTCTGAGCTCTGAGCAGTGGATAACCTTGCTGACTTAAAAATTTTAGAACTAAACCTTTACACAACATTTTACCCTGACTCACGGACAAGACCCAGAGGGTTTAAAGAGCTTTTAATGGTTCTAAAGACATTTTAAAGTCTTAGAAGGTTTGGGGATTTTGAAGGGTTTACGAAGGGTTTTAAGGCTTCTGAAAGGCTTTAAAGTGGGTCCAGGGGTTTTGGAAGACTGAGATTTAAAAGGCTTTTGACAAGTTGTGAGCATGTCTGAAAGCAGATGTTACGCCCTTACATTGCCACACTAAAATACACAGCTGCCATCAGAGCTTTAACCTTTAAGGAGGGTGATGATTGTCATGGCTGCAGTCAGTTAAACCATGTTAACTCTGAATAGGAACGCACTGATCTGACAGATTAACAGTAGCAGAAGTGGTCGGAGAAGTTTCTGTGGTGTTTGACACTTCTTATCCAGCCAGGAAAACTCATCACTGCTGGAATCTGCTGTTATCTCTGTGAATCCTGGAACCACACCTGCTCCTTCACTGGGGCTACTGCACGCTCTAAAGATGTGTGAAAAGGCTTTGAAAAGGTGACGAAACGTCTGTGGTTTGGGTTTTCTGAAACATCCAGTTTCCTCAAAAACCCCCACGCATCAGGGAGTTCTCCAGTTTAAACCTGAAGACAAATAAGTAGGCAAAATTAAATCTGTGCAGCAGTTATGGAGCATTTTTCCCCAAGTGTTGAGACTCCCGCTGTGTGGATGATACTGTGAACATCACACACACTCACACACAGTGTGGCCTGCCGCCTGCTCTCTGAGCTTCAGGCCAAAACAGCAGCGATCACTTTGATCTGACTTTGCTGTGTCTCAGCCAATCAGAGGCTTGACAGCCACTGGCTTCAACCAATCACTGTTTCCTGCCGAGAGAGAGAGAGAGAGAAGAGAGAGGCATTATAAGGAAAACAGGGCTAGGTCAAAACCTGGTATACGGCTGAACCGTGTGTGATCAGTGAGCCAGATTGAGGATGTAGTTGAAAAGAGGAACCGCTGTAAACGATGGAAAGTAGCTAGAGCCTGCCGGAAGAGTGGCTAAATGTTGCTAGATGATGTAATACGCTAATTAGCATATTCATGAGGTCATGGCGTCGTATTTGCATTCTGCTTAGTGTCAGTCGGTTTCAGCCCTTTATCTGTTTGTTTCTCTCCTACTGTCTGTGCTCACATACAGTGTTTTAATCCATCTGAATTCCCAATAAAGCTGTTGTCATCTACATGTTTTTCTGTTTCTGTTGTCAGACGACGGAACGAGTATGAAACAGTGACGAAAACGTGGCCCGTTGAGACGACGTGTTAACCAGCAGTCGCTTCCAAGACATTTCCAAGCTGCTGCTCTGCTGCTGAAATCCTGGTTTTATAACCACGACGTCGTCTGACAGAATCACCAGACACATGAGTTAAAGACGACGGCTGATCTGTGATTTCAGGTGTATTTACCTGTAAAATGATCGGTCAGAGAGAAAGTTAGAAGCTCATTCACGTCTGTGTCAGCTGCCATGTTGTCAATTGAATGAAACGCATAGAGAGTGTTGCCTGCGGCGGGAAAGTCCGACCTTGTGCTCGCGGGGCAACACTGGCAACTCTCTTCTACTGGAAGTGGCTAAGATTTGTCCAAAACGTCGCTTAGGTGCTTTTATGGAAAAAAAGTTTGCTAAAATGGTCTGAAAAGTCGGTAAATCTAGCAATAGAGGCTCTACATTGGCAACACTGCCTGTAAACACCCCCCGATAGTGTAATAGAAACTGTTAACGCCAGTTCATTTTCAAAGAGCAACGGCCAATGGGGAAACTTCATCACTCAGTCTGTCTGTCAGCAACATTTGTTTTTATAAGTCCGGCCCCACTGTTACACTCCAGCCGAAAATCAGTAGATACACTATATTGCCATAGTTGCCATGGGAACTGCTGATCCGCAGGTTTTTCCACTTTGTTGTGGAACGACATGACTGGCCCGCACAGAGCCCAGACCTCAACCATATCCATCACCTTTAGATGAACTGTAACAGGACTGCACCAGAGTCATAAAGAACTATCTTCAGAGAACAGAATAACAAGGAGTCCTGCAGCAGATGGTCTGGCCCCCGCAGAGCCCTGATCTCAACATCATGGAGTCAGTCTGGGATCAGATGAAGGGACAGAAGACACTGAGACAGACTGAATCCACAGAAGAAGATTCAGGACCAGAAAAAGCGAGATCAGGACATCCCAACTTTTGACAGAGCCCAGTGGCTTTCCAGTGTGAACTGTAAAAAACAGTCTATTGGTCTGTGTTCCCCGTTCATTAATCCATCCATGATCACGTATGGGTGGAATGTTCAGCTGTTTACGTACTTTTGGTCATCTAGTGAATGAACAGAGTGTCAAAGTACAAATTAAAGACTGAAAAATGGAGAAAAGAGACTATGAATATTACTTAAAGAGAAAGAGAGGAAAGAAAAAGAAGTGAAACAATCTCAGAAAAGAGTGTTTGATCTTGAACGTCCCAACTCAACTGGAATCCCATTTAAAACCCTTTAAAATCATTTGCTACGTGTTCCTGCTTCAACAGGGAATGTGTAAACATGAAGAAATATGGGGTCCAAATGCTTTTTCACGGGTCCTTTCAAAACTTAGTTGGCCGGAGAAAAGTTTCCTTCTCCTGTCAGAGTCCTGGAGCATTGGTGGAGTCCTCGGCAGTGACTTTGCTCAGGTGCAGCGCTCACCTTGATCAACACTCGCCTTTCAGAATCCCCATGAAGGAGAGCGAAGAGGAGCCGGCCGCCTCGTCCCCTGAAAGTGGGACGATGTTTGAGCAGCTGGTGATCGATGAGGACTTTTCTCCCATCTTTTACACCGGCGGGTCGGTCTGAGCTGGTATTCTTAGACTGACCTGATACACACACACTCACACACACTCACACACACACACACACACACACACACACACACACAGCCAACACAGACACACCGTGTTCTCTCTGTATAATAATTTTTCTGAAGGAGGTCGTCGTGTCTTTCTGCTGTGAAACGTGTCATCATGGATCAACTTTTGATGGTGCATTTGTCTCCCGTAACTTTGAGCAAAGTTAACCAAAGTTGAAGTGAACGCGATGTTTCACATTGCTGGAGGGCTTTTTTTTCTCTTTTTTTCATCTCAATCGTTCGCCCTCAGGAGCTCAGCAGTTTCTCTCAATATTGATTCATTTCTGTTTCCCAGACGAGATTTTTGGGGAGAAAACCCGACTGCAGTCAAAATGATTGATAGCACAAAGTGAAAACGGGCCGTGGAACTTTTTTAGAGGACAGCAAGCGTGTTTTTTCCTCAGGTGACAGAAGTTTGCAGAGGTGATCTTCTGTATTTAGTGTGTAATGAAGTTCGGATGAGGAGTTTTCTCTCCAGACACAGAATCTTAAGGCATCATTTGGTTTTGGGAAGAAAAACAGACAAACTCAGATGGTTTTTAATTTCTCAGACAGTTGACATTAAACTAGCTAAGCTCACAGGTATCAATTGATAGCGCAAGTAGCCGTAGTGATCAAAGAAGAGAGAGGCATTGTAGTCACAGAAGTTTCCAGTTCGGGGAGCGAGAAAAGACGTAGCCCTGTCTCCTGGAGTTTAGAGTACTAACACCTCTTCCTACCATACAGCGAGCGAGCGAACTCTAGCGAATGGAATGTGTGAAGATTGTCCACATATACTACGAGCAATGTGTTTTTACTCGTGATTTCTCCCTCTGAAAATGAGCACGTTTTAATCACGTCCTCAGCCAGAATGATGTGTTCTTTTGCCATTTGTACACCGTTATATTTCATATAGGTTCATTATATCAGCTGTAATAAAAAAGAGAGATGTTGATCTAGCTAGCACCTGGCTACTAGTCTGGTTTAAATGCACAGATTTTAATCTAGAAGATGATATGAAAACAGGTTGGAGGTGGAGGTGGTGCGTGAAACTTTTTTGCAGAAATGGACCCAGGGCGAGCGTTTTTTCAAAAAGGCCCCACGTCGCTCAGCCCGTTCACTGACGCACGGAGCAGGTCGGGACGTCTTCACTGGGAAACACTGATACAATCTGATGTTCACGCGCTCGCTCCTCCGCGTCACGCCCACTTAGGAAGCGGCGTTAGATGGTTTCTGTGGAGACAAATTAAATCTGGATTAGTTCAGAGGCAGCATTTTTTTTAGTTAATTAAGCGCGACATTTACGTAGCGCTTCAAATTCGCAGGGAGGTGCGGTGCACGTACAAACCACAGGACTTGACTCCCAAACCTGTCCCTTTGAAATTATATTTATGTTCACCAAATTTGCAACAACAAATATGTTTTGAAGGACACTTAATGCTGACCTGGTTTATTGTTTTTAGGAGCATACTGGCCACATGTTGTTTATCAATAAAATGTTCAATATCAGCACATTTTCTTTCTGCCAAAATATATGATCTTGCAGTACAATATCCACTTGTAGTTATATATAAGTCCACAGTCACTTGAGGAAGGACGGTTCCCATTTAGAAAGAAACGACACAAGAGTGTTTTCGTTGGGGGCCGAGGAAGAGTGATGAATTAAAGAAGAAATAGGCACGAGCACGGAAGAGGGAAACTTCCAGACTGGGGAACAAGAGAAGAGGATGATACCTCGTGTCAATGAAAGAAGATGAAAGAATAATTTAATCAGGAAAAAAGGACAGAGGAATCTAGTATGAAGCTTCCTATATATGGAGTAAGGAGGAACGAGGCGAAGAGAGAAAGCTGTCTAATTAGAACACAATGAAGAAGAAGCAGCATCCCTGTTTCAGAGTGAGGAAGAAGGAAGCTTCCAAGTTCTAAACATGCAAACAAGGAAGAGGCCGCCCAGTTTAGGAAGAGAGGAAGAAAAGAAATGAAGGACAAATGCAGCATTAAGCTTTCTATTTCAAGAGGAAGGAATATAAAAAGTTTTCTAATTAGGGAGCTAGGAAAGGGAAGTTTCTGAATTGGGACTCGGAGAGGAAAAATGCTTTCTCGTTTTGGAGCGAGGAAGAAAGAAGCTTCCTATCAAGGGACCAAGGACACAGAAAGTTTTTTAATCAGCGAGAATGAAAAAGTGAAACATCCAAGGAAGAAGGAAGAAGAAGGAAGCTTCCTAGTTAGGTAGAAGAGGAAGAGTCCTCATTTCTGATGCAGAGAGAAGAGAGTGAAGAAAGTTTCCCAATCCGGGAAAACGAAGAAATGTAGGAAGATCCCTGTATGTGCAGGAAGGAAGGAGGAAGCTTCTATTAGTCAGTGCCAGTGAAAGAAGAGCTGTCTGCAGCTCAAACCGGATGAAAGATAAAGTCAAGTAGCTCAGATGCTGCAGCTGAGATGAGTGATGTGTTTACAGGCCGTCGGAAACCAGAGCGACTGAAACTGAGGCGAGACCGCTACACGACTCTGAAACACAAACTCAACGACAACCTGTCAGCGGTCAAATCCTCAGTGTAATATTTCTCCTGAGGCAGAAACATTATCACTGATGTCTCTCACACACACACACACACACACACACACACACACACACACACACACACACACACAGAGTCCAGTGTGTGTGTTATCTCTCAGCCACATGTGAGAGTAGTTGGCTGGCGTTTCCAAACCCATTTAAATTCCAATATCAGGCGTTATAGCTTATCATTCACACCACAGTCTGACAACGCTTCCATAGGTTGTTTATTTATGGCAACTGCAATTAGACAAAGTTATTCGTCAGAAAAACTTAGTGTGTCATCACAACATAAATGTGTGTGTGGTGTTGGTGGTTTGTAGGAACATTTACATGAGTTAATTTAAAAATAAAAACTGCGGTTTTGTAAAATAAAAGCTGGGTGATGTGTCTGTCCTCGTTAATATTCTGGGTGTCACCTCTCCTCCGTCACCTCTCCCTCCTGCACAAATTAAACTCAGATTGGCCGTTCGCCTCCTGCTTGGACGAGTAAATTAACTCGGGGAAATTGAATTTTTCAGGGCTGAAATATTTCCATCCGATCAGTTGATGATTCATGGACAGTGTGGAGGTTGGAGGTTGGAGGGGGTTGGAGGGAAAATTAGCTCTTCAATATTAGCTGTAGCTGCACAGCTCCGAGGAGTAAGTGCATGGACTTCTGCTGTTGTCTGGTTTTTAACATATGCAAGTACTTCCTAGGATTCTTCCTCTCTTTTCTTGCTCCCTAACTTCGAAGCATCAGTCTTCCTCACTCGGTAACAAGGATGCTTCTTTCTTCTTTGATCTTAACTGAGAGACCTCCTCCTTTCTTGTTTCCTGATTAGGTAGGATCCTTCTAGGAAACTTTCCTCATCCTTGCATTGAAAATTAGGAATCATCCCCTTCTCTTCCTACATCCTTGTTCTGTAACTAGGATGCTTCTTTCTCAATGGGTTCCTAAGTAGTATACTTTACTTTTCCTATCACTTCTCTAACTTTGAGCTTCTTTCTTCCTTGCATCCTTCTTAGGTAGATTTAACTCTCCTTTTTCCTTCCTGGCCCAATAAATTGGATGTTTCACTCTTTCTTGATTCTTCTTCCTCCTTAAGTCAGAATCCGCTTTCTTCCTTCCGCTTTTTTTCTTTTTTGTGTCCCAATAAGGAGGCTTCCTTTTTCTGTGCTTCCTAAAAAAAAATCCAAAAATAATCCGTAACAAGTAAGAGTCCTGCATTCAAAAGTAAGTAAAATAGCAGAAGATTTATCAGAAAAATGTAGTTAAAGTGTAAAAAGTAAAAGTACTCATTATGGCCCCTTTGACTGATATAACATATGACATTATTACATCATTATTAGATCAGTATTAGCTCAGTATTAGATCACTATTAGATCACTATTACATCAGTATTAGATTAATATCAGATCAATATTAGATCAGTATTAGATCACTATTACATCAGAATTAGATCAGTATTACATCGGTATTAGATCAGTATTACATCAGTATTAGATCACTATTACATCAATATTAGATTAATATTAGATCAATATTACGTCACTATTACATCACTATTACATCACTCTTAGATCACTGTTAGATCACTGTTACATCAGTATTACATCGTTATTAGATTAATATTAGATCAATACTAGATCACTATTACGTCACTATTACATCAGTATTAGATCACTATTGGATCAGTATTAGATCAGTATTAGATCTCTGTTAGATCACTGTTACATCAGTATTAGATCACTATTAGATCAGTATTAGATCAGTATTAGATCACTATTAGATCAGTATTAGATCAGTATTAGATCTCTGTTAAATCTCTGTTAGATCGCCCCTCCAGAGCGTCACCAGATCAATCACGGTTGTCGTCAGATTAACGGTCGATTGATGACTCGTCTCTGGGCTCTGTTGTCCGCTGCCCTGGACCTACCATCCCTACTCTTGTTTTTCTGCCTCGTGCCACTCACCAGATGTCCCCGGTCTTTCTTCCTGTCTCCTCATCCACATGCTCACCTGTTTTCCATTTTCAAACACCTGAGCTCCCCCTCCCACCCACACACCTGTTCCCAGTTTCCTCATCACCCCGGCCAGTATTTAAACCTGCCTTTGCCAGCGGTTCCTCGTTGGATCGTCTGCTTGTGTTCCCGTGCGCTTTCCTATGTGCCTGCTACCTGTGTGCAGTTCCCTGGTGCGTGTACCTGCCTGCATGCTTGTCCGCCCACCTGTCTGAAAGCCTGGATCTTTTCAGTTTGTAAATTAAATGTTTCTGTGCTGACATTATGTTTTAAACGGCTCTTTGGTGGAACTGGTAACAGATCCGGAGGGTATCTTCTTGTGGAGTTAAAAAGTACCAACTTTCCCTCTGAATTGTAGTGAAGCAGAAAGTGGTGTGAAGTATACAAAGTGGTATAAAATGGAAATGCTCAAGTACAATACAAGTACTTCAAAACTGTACTTAAATCCAAATGTACCTAATCAGTCTCCACCATTTCTGAACAATGGATCTTCCTGCTGCCTTGCGTCCAAACTCTGGAGCTTCCGCTTTCCTTCTTTCGACCTTTTTCTCCACAACCCAAAAACGTGTCTCTTCCTGCATCACCATTAGGAAACTTCTTTTTTCTTTGCTTCCTGAAATGAAAGCTCCCTCTGCCTTGCTCTCTCACTAAGATGCTTCACTCTTCATTTTTTTTCTTAATCTTGAAATAGAAAGCTTCTTCCTTCCATGCTCATAACGATGAAGCTTTCAAATAAGGCCTCTCTGCTCTGCGTTGCTCTCCAAAACACCACATTGCACAGCAAACACTCGCCCAGGTGGCGTTTGAACAGTCCTCGTGTATTCAACTCCGAAGTTGGAGAGAATGTTGCATAACAACCTGAAGGGTTATATCACCGCTCCTCCAGCTTTTAACTGCAGGAATTCATTCCCTCTAAGTTTATTTTCGTTACTTTGTTATTTCAAGTCCACCACAAGTTTAGATTTGAAGCCCGTCTGTGCAGGATTGTGAGAGTCTGAGAATAAAGGGCTGAAAGCTGACTTTTCACTGGGAAAACTGCTGTCCAGGATAAACAAATACGATGCACTGTATAAAAATGTGACAAAAATCTGAAAACTACTGTGGTGGTGTGGTGCGCTTTTACAGAATGATGAGTTTCCCAGCAAGGGTTGGAGGCTGCGTGCAGCACAGTGTCAGTGAAGTCTGTCATCATTCATTTTAAAGGCCAGTGTATCTGAATGCACAGCAGAGCTGTCGTCCTTAACCGGATTTATGTTGATTTTGTCAGACGACGCCTCGATTATCAAAGAAAGATTTTATCAGCAGTTTGGGAAAATCTGCTTGATAACGTGTTGTGTTGTGAAATCAGCTGCTCTGAAACACAGTGAGGTTGATCACAGCTTAGCGGAGTAACAGACTGTGTGTGAATTTCTGTGGATTTTGCCAGATGATGACCAGGAAATGATGATTCGATCTGAAGGCTGTCTGGCTCGCTCCTCACCAGATGTTGCCGTGACGCATTTGAGTTGTTTGTTAACTGAAGAGGAGGAAGATGAAGAGATTTAACTGTTTTCATCGCGGACGGCGCTCTCCACCAAAACCACCTGGAAACACCCAGGTAGAAACAAACCGTTATCACATGAATATGACATTTTAAAATGTAAATCTTCATGTAGACACAGTCTGAGTGATAATCCTCAGGTTTTGTGGGTGAAGATGTGCGATTGGTCGTCCTGGCCCCCACCTCCTGACCGTGAGGTGGGTGGAGTGTCACCTTTCACCTGGTCAGTCTGCTGGGAGCAGATGGAGCAGGAGACGCTTCCGTCACCTCTCGCTCCCTGAACCGCTGCTCGGATAAAAACCGTCGGAAGCACTTTTCAGACAGCGAATACATAACATTGCTGGCTTCATCTGTCTGTCACAGTTAGGACGGTTCACATCCAGAAACTCAGGAGGCGTTGCAGAGAGAACCGCGAGGCTCTGTGAAATCTGGCCTCCGGTGTGAGGAAGGAAGTGATGAGAACAGGGCTGAGTGCTCTTCCGAACGTGAAGGAGGAAGAGTGTTTGTGTCCTCTCTCAGGCTGCATCTCCGATGGACTTTACTTTGCAGTTGAAGCTTTGATTGATGACCAGTGCGAGTGTGAGAGACTCACTAATTCATCCACCAATACCAATATTTCCTAAATAATTTCATATTTTATTAGAGGTTAAGTTTGGACATGAATTCCCTCTCACTATGCTGTATATACATTGTTTGGATATCCATTAAATTGAAAAGGTAGCGATTGATGGTTTGATTAATGCTTTGGTTGTATAAGGGCTTTTTTTTCTTACTTCTTTTGCCCCAGAAAAACTTTAATGGACTGGTCTGACATGAAAACGACCTCCTCAGCTACTTGTATCTGGCTCATTCATAGTGTCCATTAAATCTGTTGTGTGTGTACAACAAATGATATTTAAGTGATAAACATATTACAGTAACCAAAGCTAAGTCACCAAAACTGGACAGCTGAAGGCTGGAAAAATGTAGCCTGCTCTGATGAATCTGGATTTCTGCTGAGGCAGCAGATGGTCGGGTCAGAATCTGGTGTCAGCAGCCTGAATCCATGGACCCAACCTGGCTTGTGTCAACAGTCCATGCTGGTGGTGGTGGTGGTGTAACGGTGTGGGGGATGTTTTCTTGACTCACTTTGGGCCCCTCAGTACCAACCGATCATGGTATCAGTGCCACAGCCTCTCTGACTATTGTTGACCATGTGCTTCCCTTCATGGCCACAGTTCACCATCTTCTGATGGCTACTTCCGGCGGGATAATGCTCCGGGTCACAAAGCCAAAGTCGTCTCAAACTGGTTTCATGAACATGACAGTGAGTTCAGCGGCCTCCTCGGTCTCCAGGAACAGGAGATCGGCATCGTGAATATGAAGCCGACAAATCTGCAGAAACGATGTGACGCAGTCATGTCAACATGGACCAGAATCTCAGAGGAAAGTTTCCAACATCTTGAGGAATCCAGGCCACGAAGACCTGAGGCTGTTTGAGGGCAAAGGGCCGAACTACCCTGTGTGAAGAAATTCACACAGCCATGCATATTAGAGTTAGGATTAGAGTCCGGGGAGCTTAGGTGGGAAGCAGCAGTCCTCTTGAATATGTTCACATTTATTTTGCCAAAATTATGGAAATTTATTTGAAGCTTGTGCAGCAATGTAATGGAAACCTAACATGGCCTATAAGCAGTTGTAACAGTTTGGTTTCGTCGCTCATCTCCTCCTTGATCCTTTTCCCTCTGCAGATTCCGGCTTTCCAGCCTGTGACGCTGTTGTCTTTCTGGCTCCAGATTCTGATTCCTCTAATGGGATTTAGCTGCGTTTGATTTGTCTGACTGGGCTTTATTTATTGTTTTATTCCTTTGTTGTTTGTTCTTTATTTTGGCCGGTGTGGAACGGAAATGTTTCGGCTTTTGATTTTTCTGTGACGGGCGGCTGCTGCAGAGGCAGGTGAACCACACGCTGCATTCGGGCTCCTGGTGGAGCTTTGTTTGTACGGCTGGTCTGTGATATCAGGCTGATGAAACCTTGATGTAACATGAACCCTCAGAGCTGTATACAACAGTTTCAGGACATAGCGAAAGCTGCATGAAAATAAAAGATGAAAAAAAAGAGAAAAGAAAATTTATCTACATAAATGACAAAAATACAGATAAAAATTTTAGTAAATAATCGCAAAGCGAATGTACATGCGTCTTGACCTCTGTGACCCTATTTACCCCCCCTGCACACACACCCTCATTGACCTTTAAACCGAGTCTTAACCTCCAAATGTCCTTTTTAAGTAGTGAGAACCAGCCTCAATGTCCTCCTCACAATGTCCTCCTGTATTAGTCAAATGTAAATAAACCAGTGTGAAGCTGTAAGACACTTTATACTGTGTTTTAAATGTGCTCTTTGATCACAGTTCATCTCAAGCTGTCACAGGTCTTTAATGTAGTAGACTGAATTTGCCAGATGGTTATTAGCCGCGGTGAACTTGGGGAGGTTGTGGGGCTTATGTTGTAGACACAAATAATAATGTTCATACCACTGCAGTATTGTAGGAAAACAGCTGTTTCTCCATAAGGCCGGAGGACCAAACAGATTGCTATCAAAACGCAATGGAAATACTGTGATATTCTCTGCCTTTGGTTTTCTTCTTTTTTTTTTCTTTTTTTTTTTTTTGGTACGACTATCGAAAGCAGCACATTTTTGAAAAAAAAAAAAAACCCAAAAAACTAGAGACCATCCTGTGATGGGATCACAGCAGCTACGACACCTGTCAACATGTTGATGTTCTGAACCGTGAGTACTCAGTCATTACCACATTACTACATGAATACTCGGTAGTTATTACTCGTCACATCAGTAACCATGGGTCGGACAACACCCGTCTTTGAACTCAGCCTTCATTTTGATCTCAACTACACACCCGTATGTCCACTTTAGGTCTTGACCATTTAACTTGCATGATGTCCATGTAAGACAACGGAGCGGCACCCTGTTTGACTTGAGCCGTTGTGGATTAAAGCGCTCGGTTTATCTCGGTTAACTCCTCGGTAGACCGTTCAGACGCCTGACAAACTTTTTCTGAGTTGTGTTGACAAGCATTGGAGGGAGCTTTTCCCCGACCACTATAACTATAATGCGCTTTTTTTTTTTTGCTATGTTCTGTGAAGAAGTTTCAGTTTTCCTCTTCTTTTTACAGTATGTCCTGAAGGAGATGATATCATGGACTCCTCAGTTTCGCCAAAATGATCCATCTTCATAGATGACTTGAAGCCAAAGCTATGCTTGATGTTTTCTGCTGTAAAAATTGAGCTTGCAGTGCCTTGAAGATCACTGACACATGCTTCATTGTTTTGCCCCTGTTGTCAACTTTACGACAAGGCAACAGGTTAATGATCCTAAACGTGAAAGTAACCTACAAGATTTTTAGGGCAGCGACTCTTAAGCGTCTGACACCAAATGTTAAATATGGTGACTTAACTTAACTTGTCCAGTAGCTTTTGTCCCCTAATACTGGGGGGCTAAGAAGGCTTTTCGGGGTAGTCGGAGGGTGAGCTGGGCAAACCCAAGTGATCCTCCATCTGAGGGGAAAAGAGGAGAATGGTGGCGGGGAGAGGAGATGTGGGAATCTAAAAGAGCAGAGATGTGTTTCACCTCCACAGTTGGGATGACTGTGGTGGTGTGAGGATGTCGGCTTGATGGGTAACAGGCTGCAAAGGGAGAGGCAGCAGGGGCAAACCCTCATACTGTTTCTCCCAAACTCTAACTAAGGTCATCGTTTTTTGTTTCTGACTCTAGTTTTAGAAGTACTCAAGACTTTGGCGTTCAAATTGCTTTTCAATTGATTGTTACTGTTGTGTCCAAAAGTGTACATTGCTTAATTTCAGTCAGAGACGCTAATGTCAAGCAATTCATAGTGAATGGTGACACAGTTATATTTGGGGGGTTATATACTTTGAGGGAGCTCCCAGAGGATCCGACGAGGAATGAGAATTCTGCCTAAGAGCCTCTTAATAAACATCGGATCTAATTTAAATCAATAAAACTAAAACTGCAGCCCATGAAGAGGAGGTCGGGGCGGTGAGCGCATCGGCGGAGGAACAGCTAGAAGGCTCAGGTTTGACCTAATCACACTGCAAAGCTTAGGAACGGTGTAAAAGCTGTTTTTGTTTGACAGAAGTTTGAAAACTTGGGGAAAAAAAGTGAGTTGAGGGCCAGGATGATGATGGAAGTCTTTGAACACGTGACTCAGGATGAAGCTCACATGTTCTTGTTGCATGACTCATTTAAAGACAAATAATTTAAAGTTTAAAAGTTTTTTTAGAGTTTATTTTTTTTTTACGCTCTTGGAAGTATGTCGAGCAACGGCATCAGTCGTTCTCATCAGTCAAGTGTGTCAGTTACCGTCTCTTGCAGAGACGCACGATGTCTGGCCTCTTTCCTTAATGTTTGAGATCTACTTGTTGTGTTGCTGTGATTGCTCCTCTCTCAGTTCGAGTTTTTCAGGTTGCTTCTAGTTTTCCCCCTTTTGTTCTCTGGTTTTGTGTTTAGCCTGTGGATTAAATAACTGGAGTCCTCGACTAACACCAGCCTCGTCTCGTGTTTGTCGAGGCCCTGCTGTCTCTGTCATCTACCTCCTGTGGGGGCAGAACAAACAGCCTGTTCCATCATTAGCCGGCCGTGTCTCCTGGAGGCCGAGCTTCATTCTGAGCCAAGGATGAGGAACAGAGCGGGAGTTAATCAGAGTGTTTGGGAACTCCTGCTGCCTGCACATCCACAGGCCACAGCTGCACGAGATCATATGTTTAGTATTACAAAAGAATTATGTTTGACTGTTATACAACGTCAGCTCAGAGGAAGGTTAGAGCAAACTGGCAGAAAAACTGGAGTGAATCACAAAGGGAAGAACTTCCAGGAAGGCAGGCAGGCAATTGGCAACACACCAAAAACCCACACTTCAGCAACAAGTGATGCCTTTACAGCCATTTACAGGCACCCTAGTCACCTACTGTATGAGACTCATTGTTTCAGTTTCCACAGTGTTTCAGTGAGGATTAACTTGAATTTAATGAGGAATTGAAGCCGCAAGCAGCATTGATCAGGTCCCTCGCAACGCCGTGCACATCGGGAATGCTGGCGTGACGTTGGTTGGCGCAGCTGTGCCCGTTCGCGATCGCTGGACGAGCGACTCAAATGTTATGTCCTGCATGGAGTGCGTGGTGGTGTACTTGATGCATAGCACATTTCGTATCAGTTCCTGTTTCCACTATGTGGCGTTAGAGAACACGCACCAAACATGCATTATGATGTTGTATATCAGGTGAAGAACTCAAAAGCTTCATGACCGGACTTGGTCAAGGGCTTGAGGCTTTTCTGACCAAGTTTGAGGTGGATCTGGTTAACATGCCAGGACGAGTACGACAACGTAGGAAATTGTAATTTCCTGTTCCCTCGTGAGAGACGGCAAAGACGTCAGATCTCACGGTGCCTTCAGTGTTTAAGTTACTCACTTTCAACTTTGACCTTTTTTGTATTGACTTTCACTCTCCAGCCTGTGAAGCTTTTGCCGTAAATTGCTTCTCCACTGTCCACACTTTAAACTGCTGATCATGTGGCCTTACCACCACATAGACATATGCTAGCAACTACCTAGCAACCACCAGGCCGCACCATACCAACCATTTAGTACCACCCTGGCAGATCATTATGAAGGACCAATGGGAATGACAACTCCTCAGATGGCTGAGGGGCAAACCCAGGCCAGGCTTCATAAGATGACCCACTGCCAAAATCAGGTCCAGAAAGTTTGTTTTCTGGTCTCTGGATGGAGCAGACTCTCTGCTGAGGGCCAGAGAGTCTCCCTGTGCTGGACATCAAGCTATTATGACTCAAGGGCGAACAGTTTAGCCCTTCCTGCTGCACCCCATCTGTGCTTATTTACAACTTGATTTTGCAGCTCTAAGAACCCTCCCTTTCCTCTACCTTCCTTCTCTACACTTCCCATTCTCATAATTCTAACTCACTTTTCTGAACTGTTGCGTCTTTTCGTGATCTATTTTGTTTTGCGTGTTTCTGTTGACCTAATAAATAAAGGAAAAACTACGTACAAAGAACCCAGAAATAAACTAAACTAATCCTTCAACAAACAAAAAGAAAAAGAGGAACGAAATATAAACCAAAGTCAAATAGTTTCAGTTTCCCTCGGACATGCTAGCAGCTAGCTCGCCATAACCACCCAATAAGCACTCTTGAACATTAGTCATTCTAGTCTAGCGAAAGCCAATCATTTTTAGTCATTTTAGGCAAACTTATTTCACATCAGATTTTATCTTATTATTATCTGATGAAAATCACAGGTTGATTGATTAAGAAAGCAGCTTTGCAGAAAGTGTCTGGTCCAGCGGTCTGATGGTGTAAATTTAATGAATATATCAACAACTGGCCTGCGGCCCCCAAACTCTCTTTAAGAGCCTTAGAAGACGATAGGAGCTGCACAGACAATAAACCGTTTTGAAACCGCTTTTTTCTGTTGCCCAAACTACATTACAAACCTGCCTTTCGAACAACGGAAATCAGAGAGGTTAGCCTAAAAACACAGAGAAAAACACTGTGCACGCACAAATTGCAGTCTGCTTAGATAAAAACAAAAGCCCTGCTGTTGTCTTTGTTAAGCACCGGTAAGTTACCCTGAGCCCTCGCTGTGCTCCAGGCTGTGCTCGTTGTCTGCTGCCGGTCGGTTTTGTCGTGATGCAGCGCGCGTAGCACAGGAAACGCAACTGCTGCATTGAAGAAAAAAAAGAAAGAAAAGATGTCTATAATATTTTGTCTTCGACGAAAACAAGAGATTTTGGTAAAGTTTTTATGTTTAAACTACATTTTAGTCCCGTCTTTATTTCATCAATGATATTGCGTATTTTGATATAGCTAGTGTTTAATGATGTCAGTGCCGTCTCGTCACCGTCTTGGAAAAAAAGTTGGTTGACGAACGTATTTAGTCACAGTTTTAGTTAACAAATTAATTCTCATTTCCATTTTTAATAATAGTAGCAAAAACACATCAAACAAACATCTACATGACGTTGGAAGTGCAGGCAAATTCGTTTTGGCTCTTAGCTGCATTTTCCTCCCTCGAAGTCAGAGCTGTCACTCCTCATAGTGCGCTCTGTTGGTTCAGGGCTGCTATCATCATCTGACAAGTACTGTTCCTTTTACTGCATCTAAGACACACACACACACACACACACACACACACACACACCTTCCCTTGGGTTGATGGGAAGGTGAACTCATCAGGACAGAGGGCAACACAGTTCAGAGTGAGGTAAAAAAAGACGACTGTAGATTCTGTATTGGCTGTGTGTGTGTGTGTGTGTGTGTGTGTGGGATTGATGGACACAGAGGCTTCATCCACACTGGATTTCCAAATGACCCGGATTTATCTCTCCTTCCCATCATCCCTTGCTGCAGGCAGGACTCACCTCCGCTCCGATCGATTGAGCTCTAGCTCTTCTTTAACAGAATACCATCACAGTGTATCGTAGAGTTACTGTTACGTGGGGAAGATTAATTCATTGGTCTGAAACCAGAAGTTTCATGGGTTAAAGTCGTGATAAAGTTTAACGGATGAGGTTAATGTTAATCTGTGTTTTACTGTCATCTAATCCCATGTGTAGATCCAAACCATCAGTGTGTTAGTCCGAGTCTCAGTCTCAGTCTCAGTACTCACTGACCTCCCTCTTCTGTCTGCGGCTCTCAGCTCCGAGCTCATCGGTTCCTTCTGAAGGCGTAAATCTTGAAAAACACCTCACAAATATGTAGTTTCATTTTAAAAAATCCTCAGCAATTTTCCTAAAACATCTCCTCACTGCGGTTTTTATCAAACAAACGGGAGGAGAAATATATAAAGCATTTCTTGGGGACTATTTTCAGCGGCGGATTAATCCAAATCTGGTGCTGTAGTGAGTGTTTGTGGCAGCAGGACGGTGTGTGTGGGGGGGACTGAGTCTAAATAAACTCCAGTGTGTGTGTTCGTGGTGATGAAGGAACATGTCACCCAGAGCAGCTGGTTATTTAATAATCGTAGTGGCCCAAATATAAGATGGAAATGAGGTTTGAAAAAGTGGCAGTCATCGAGAGAGAGTGTAACACGGCCTTCTACAGAGAGTGTTGCATTATGGGTTGTTTGTAGCCTTAGTGTTGCTAGGCTAGCCAGTGTTTTCAGTCTGATTTTTTTCTGAAGGCCGGTGAAACGTGGTCTGCTGCTCACGGGGGAAATATATTCATGAGGACTGAAAACGAGTTCACAGCGTCTCCTGATGTCTCCACTGCAGAACTGAACCGGGGGGAAAATCTGTCCAACAGCCAAGAATCACATCTGTCACAGATGATGAGCTCGGAAAGACTGAAGTATGCTGACTGTCAGAGAAAACGATGCTGACCTTCAACATCTGACAGGAGAGAGAGAGAGAGTCTGTGACTGAGAGACGAGATGCACTGATGTGGGTTTCATGTGTCAACAGATGTTGGAAAAGGAGGGGGTTGGGGATGGGTTTTTTCTTTGGGGGGGGGGTTATGATCAGGGTCATCCTATATTCAAGCCAATTAATATCAGTAGTATCAGGATCATGAGAACTGCAATGCGTGAATACAGAGGTTTAGATGACCAGCTCCTACGACAGCTACTGAATAGCTCTAAAGTGTAGCTGGGAGTTTGGTGCCTTGCTCAACAGCGCCGCGGTTTTGGTCGTTAGAAGAAGGGAAATATTGTGTGAGTGTGTGTGTGTGTGTGTGTGTGTGACGGATGCAGCGCGGAGCCTCAGGTAATAACAGCCATGATGGATTCTCACCTGGCCTGGCGAGCTGCATCACGTTTGATGAAGATAAAGACGGGCTGCTCAGCTCCGCTCCGCCCCGGGTCCGGCCCGAGCCTGGGCAGAGATTAATGACATCACCGCGCCCGCCGCCCCTCCCGACGTTCCATCCCACCATTGGTCACTGGCTAACAATACTGTTTTTGGGGCAAGAGCATCAGTCTGCGCTCCTCCCAACATGTGCAGTTAATCCACCAGGGAAGCAGTGTGGAGGCGTTAGTGTGAGTGATTAATGAGGAAAGACATTGTGTATTTTAAACTCCGTGGCGTAACAGCATCATCACTGGCGATATTTTTTCTTCTGCCTCTGGCTAACGGATCTCACGTGCAGATCTGAACCAACACTGAAACGCCTGATATATCTTCTTCCTCCTCGCTGTGGAGCTCCATCGTTCACGCCAGGGAGCCGCAACATTGCACCGGTTGACATGTTCCTTCATCACCACGAACAGACACACTGTAGTTTATTTGGACTCACTACGGAACCAAATGTGGATCAGTCCACCGCCGAAAGTAGTCCCCAACAGATGCACCATTTCCTTTTTAAAAATGAACCTATATATTTGTGAGGTGTTTTTAAGATTTACGTCTTCGGAAGGAACCGATGAGCTCGGAGCTGAGAGCCACAGGCAGAGGAGGGAGGTCAGTGGTGAAGTACTGTCTATCATTTCCTATTATTTGAGAATGTAGCATGGTTTTGCTGCACCCTGTCCCCCATACATCCGTTTCTCATCAGCACTGCTCCATGCGACAAACTTCTTTTTTTCCACTTACACATCAATAGGGTGTTTCGATAGCTGTAGCTCCTTTTTAAAAGATGCTAGAACAAATGCCTAAAACAGATGTCCCTCATATGTAATTCAAAAGACATATAGCTGGTCAGTAGTTGTCCAAATATCTTGCTTTGGACTGATAAGAGTGTCGGCCGGACAGACCGACTGTGGACTGCGGGACATTTCCAGTCTTTGTTCCACCCGTGGACTTGTCCTAGAACGGAGCCCAGAAACTCTTTAAACCAAGTCACATTTAAAGTGACCCTGGTCTATGATTTAACGGGAAACTCCACGGATCCACTGTCGTACGAGGCCTTCAGTGTCTCCTGAGGGAGCTGTGTGGAGTCTTTTTATTGCTGCGTGTCAAGGTTCGAATGCATTTATTGAACTTGTGAAGGGGGTTTGTTCAAGCTAAACAAACAAAACAAAAACCGTCAAATAACTTTTTCTGTGCAGGATCTTGTTCTGAGTCATTTACTGGGGCAGCAGTGAAAAGTGTGGGCCCATTTTTCTCAGCATAACTGGGAGCGCTGCCGCCTGCGGCCCTTGCAGAGCAGTAGAGATATTTCAGAAGTTTCAGGAGCCTCCTCGGGGACGAGGAGACGTCCTCTCCCCCTCCGCTGTCCTGTTTTTAGCTCCTGAACGTCTGGAGACGCTGCTGTGATTTATTCAGCCTCTCTGCTGCTGCTGCCGCTGCCGCTGCTCAGGTGAGAGCCAGCTGTACCAACAGGATGTACGAGTGGCCGTCACACCTGCTCACTCATATACAGGTTTATTTTAGGATGCAGGCCGAGCAGACGGTACTGTCCGTTTTTAAATGGCAGACTGAGAGTTGTCAGCTGGTTTCCATTCATTCAGACAGACTGAAAGTGGTGGATGCTTCCAGCGTTCGGTGTGTTGCTCAAGGGCACGTCGTCCTTATCGACTATTCTGCACCTCACGATTTATGTGTGTGTGACGCGAAAGTCGCTGGGCGCCGACTTCGGCTTGACGTTCAGTGCGACTGGAGTTCACCTCCTGTCCTGTAACCACCATTCTTCCCTAATCCTCCCCTAATCTTAACCAAGCGTTTTGTCACTGAAAGATAACCGTGTCTTCAAATGATTTTATTTGCCATAACCACGACCCTTCTCCAACCTCATCCCAACCGCAGAATTGTTCAGTATTGCTTTTCTTGTCTGGCGATGGGGATGGAGAGGAGCCGGAGTTTGATTTGAAGGGTTCAACAAACCCTTTGTTGGGTTTTTTTTTTATTTTCTGAATGAAGCTTGTTTGTGGTGAAAAGTGTGACATTGAGACACACACAGAAAAACATGGCTTTAACACAACTTACTCCCTGAGGTGAAAGCTTTTATCCAGTGTTCATTTTTAGACTGGGAGCTTTCCAGTGTGAATTTAACCCCCAACCTCACCAGTGCTGCTGCTGCTCTGCCTTCTTTTTATCTCCGCTACACTGTACAGCTACGAGACAAGATGAAGCCAGTCTTCCCGTCTTAAATCTATTTATTCATTTCTTCACCTCCCAGTCAAACAAAAACATCTTTATTAATTCCTTCCCATTTCTCTCCTTCTTCCTCTCACAGTCACAGCCCAGCGCAGACTTTCCTCTTTCGCCAGACTCTTCCCTACTTCCGTTTCAGCGTTTATTTCGGTCGCCCCGTGGCAATGATATGGATAAAAGGATTAACTCATTGTCTACCAGTGTAGAGCTCTTAAACTCAGCCTGATGGGCCCCCTGAAAATTGAAAAGATGGATGCCGGGGAGGCTCCATTCAGTGCATGATAAATTCATTTCCCTTGTTAATTACAAAGAGCGATGTTGATGTTTAGAGCCTGGAGAGAGTGGAGGCTGAAAGACGGAGAAACCAAAGCAGCGAGAGCACAAACGGTATGAGCAGGTAGGATGCAATCAAAAATTTTGCCAAAGCTCCACTAATCAATACTTTTTACACGAACGATGGATCGAATGACAAATGGGAAAGGGGACACTCCTGTTGGTTGAGTTTGATTTTGTGACCTCTCCGATTAGCACTGTGTAATAGGAAACAACGTACGAGTGTCATAAATGGTCGTACAGATGGCGTGTGCGCCGAGAACCGAGTGAGCCAGAAAAAACCCAAGTAAACGATGACACACGCACAAGTAGACAAACAGATAAACGCACACGGCAGCAGCGGTGGAGCTGCAGATCATCACCAACACTGACATCTGCTGTGCGTACAGCAGATGTCAGTGTTACATAATGACTCTGGCGTGACACACACACACACACACACACGCTGAGCCTGTGTTCACTGGCGCAAAATCACCTGGAACCATCAGGAAGTCACTGTACAGGCTGAGGGTGAATCGACTGCTGATAACTTTGACGGTAACTAACAATTTTTGTTCCTGATCGGCAGAAAAAATACCGATCGTCCAAATGTCAAGGTGAAACCAAGTATCTACAAACTGATTTAAATCATTCATGATAACAGGATCCCAAAAAATTGATGACATAAGTGTTCACATGGCTTGGCTGATATTGCCTTAAACAATTTTGCAGGGTAATTTTGTGGTTTTGGTAGTTTTGCAGCAACAGTATTTATGACATCAGTAAATCTTGATAAAATCCCTCTGTGGTTGTTTTGCGTCTGTTTCCATGGCATTATGTGAGTAAAGCTGCAGAACTCGCTGCAAACTGATATTTTAATACATTTATGTGCACAGGAACCTTTTCAAAAGCAAATGGTCTTGAAGTTGGAGATATATTAACACCAGTTACCAGTTTTAAAGTTGTGGCTGATCGGTGTATGCTGACAGTTATTCAGTCCGTGCATTTGTTCCAACTGGTTAATGCATTTTTAAAGACCACAAATGACTCAGAAATCATCATACACGTTCGCGAATCTGGTTTTTACTTGTGGATCATGAAACGCACGTTTGTAAATCAGGACTAAGTCGTCACTGACACAGACAAAACAAGTAGAGCAACCGGCATGTGACGGTCCCATCCTTGTTCATGTGATGCTTTGAGATGAGGACGTGCCTTTCTGCAGGCAGGTGTGTGTGAGGTGCACATTCAGGTGATTGAATGCTTGATATCAAAAATAACATCGTGGATTAACGAGAGGGGATCCACTGTTACTCCCTCGGTACTTTGAATTAGCAGCAACATAACCAGTCATTTTGTCAGTTAGTTATCGTTAATTTTGTGTGTACTCTAGCCACACAAAGCCACATATACATGTACAGTATTACTCCGGTATTAAAACCTGTAATAACCAACTTTTTGTCCGCTTGGAAACAAGTAGTGAACACAGCATTGACATATCATTACTTTTTGAGTTGATACATTGAACTTTTGAGCAGACTGTGCTTTATTTCCACATCCAGCTGTTAAGGAGCAACGGGATCATTAGCGTGGAGTGGTGTTTGTGTCCAATGTATATGTACTGTATATTTATATGTACTGTCTATATACACCCTGTTTTTAATGTTGTGGCTGATTGGTGTAAAGCACTCGTTTGTTTCTTGTTATGAAACATCGTATGTATGTACATGCATACATATATTGATAAAATTGATGCGTTAAAAGTCATAATTAAAAATACAAACTGTGATGTGTATGTATAACCAGACAAGACAAACCATTGATGGGTTTGTTGCAAATTTGGTGGAAACCTGTAGGAAAACAAAGAGAGACTGAGTCACACACAGATATTTTTCACAGTTTGAGTATCATCACTCGGTCAACAGCTCGTCTGTCTGCAGAGTGCTG
>NC_053400.1:34211000-34301000 GCF_016859285.1 Xiphias gladius | reverse complement strand
AATTTGTTGACACTGTTTTTTCAATTAAAAGTTTTAGTCTTTTGATATTTTATATTTAACGCACTATGAACGTCTCCTACTTAGTAAGTGCTGTCAGTGTATCAAAGCCAGATAAGTCTTATTTCTCTGCTTCCATTGTGCTGCCCCAAATACTCATTACAGCGCCAAATGTGGATTAATCCGCCGCTGAAAATAGTCCCCATCAAATGTGCTAATTCCTCCTGTTTGTGGGATAAACTTCAGCAGTGACAGGTAAGTAAAGAAGCCTGCAGATCAACTCTCTCCAGATAATGGAAAGTGTTTTTGGTCGGTGGTACTGGTACTTCCAGGTGCAGTGCACAGTGTGTGGAGCTGCTTCAGTTGCAACAGCAGTGTGTCAGTTGTGTTTGGCTGCTGGTGATAAGCTTCTACTCTTTCATGTGTCGCTGTCTGAGGTGTCAGCGAACGTTATTGCGGTTAGACAGGAAACATCTACCAGGAGCTCTGTGTGTTACTGAGGCGCGTGTGTGTGTGTGTGTGTGTGTGCCTTTTTACTCTCAAAGTGTGTATGGATTATACTTTTGTCATTTTAGACTGTTAACCTCAGCTCCAGTGTGATTAGATGGGGCATGTGCACAGTTTTAGAATACAACTGAAATGAGTTTTAAAGGAATAGTTTGATATTTATTCAACATATTTGCTTTTTTATCGGTGACAGTTAGATGAAAAAAAAGCAGGGGGGGTCATACAACCCCCCAGTATAATGGGAACATGGTTGATAGGATATAAAGCTCACTTCTAGAGCTTTATATCCTATCAGTGAGCTTCGGACCTTGTGGTCATATTGTGTTGTCAATAAAGTTAATCAGCTTACTGTCCACAAGTCAAAGAAAAAGCTGAATTTTACTGATTAACTGCTCGACTGTGCTAAACCCATGTTACCCAGATTGATTATCAAGACTTGTTTTTGGTTAATTAGTGTAATAGTGCATCACAGTGGTTCCATAGTGTAGCGGTCATCACGTCTGCTTTACACGCAGAAGGTCCTGGGTTCGAGCCCCAGTGGAACCAAAGCTCTGCCTTATGACAGAGTCAGCAAATGTGAGGTTGTGCTGTGATCGGAGAGGAATTCTAACATATAATCAAACTGTGTTCGCTGCAGGCTAATGTGCAGTGGGTACTTTCGTTACCTATCACAAGAGAGTTTCACGTCACGTTGGTTATAACACTCATTTTAAGATTTCCATTTCAGTGTCAACCTGACTGAAAGCTCCGGAGCAGCAAGAACCTTTTTAACACACAGCTTAGGTAACAAACTGGAGCTGTGGAGTTGGAAAGACATGGCTGCTTTTACCAGGAGGGTCCAATGAAAGACACTGGCCACTTGTATAATGGGAAACGTAGGAAACGGCGGTTTGGGAGTGTGACCCATACCAACGACTAAAAGTCAGGATGTCTCCATCTGTGCGGCACAAATTTGGACCATTCCTTCCTTCATATGTCTTTTGTGAGGCCCCCGACTTTATGAAAGTGAAATATTAAGTTGTTGTAATGCCCTTTAAAGAGAATAAACAAGAGGACATGACCGAGGAGGGCCGCTGTGGTTTGTGATGATATTTCATGCTATGCCTACATATCAATGAAACTCAAAACTAAATCCTTGTTAAAACGCTAATCAACACAAGTGCATATATCTGCTGTTTTACTGCTTAGTGACGGCAAGTAAAATAGAGATAAATTATCTAGAAGTACGTTAAAATGTACTGGGAATATGAATTGTTGTTCGTAAGCAACTTCTAATGTTATGTTAGATAATTTTTCCTCCTTCCTACATGTTGTCTTATAACTTATGCCATCTTTTCTGCGTTGCGTTTCTAAAGAGGATTCTGTCATCCTCAGCGGCAGCAGTGTTACTCACTTCCTCTTGTCATTTTAAAACAAGTCACAGATAGTTCACGCACATCTCTCCGTCTAATCCTTAAATCTCATTTTATCTCCACCATCTTAAATCCTCAGTTCATTTGATGCTGCGGGTGACTGGAGGCAGCGAGAGGAAGGGTGTTTCTTCTTTTTTTCTTTTTGTTTTGATCTCCCTGATGAGCAGCAATGAAATGACTTTGGCGGCTGCTGCTAATGCACTATAATTGGTATGAGGATCCGCTTGCTCTGAACAATTAAAAGAAGCAGAAGCTGTAATCTCTGCCGAGGCTCTGAGGGAGACAGATTCTCTCTATCTCTGTTGTCAGCCTGCTGTGTTTTACGTCTTTCAGAGCTTTAAAACAGATTTCAGACACAGTGAAGCAGCAGTGACAGAAGTTTTTGACAGCGCAGGCTGTACCTGCTGCTGCCTGGAGGACTAAACTCTTGTCTTTCTCCTGTCAGTTGTGTATTTGGAAAGATAAAGTGTCCGTGAGCAGACTGGCACCTGACACAGCCTCAGTTTCAGTTTGCAAGCTGTCTGGATGTGAGCACAGGTGGGTCCACCTGCTGGGGATTGCTGCCTGACGCACCTCCGGTAGGGGCGCCTCTCTGCCGCGCCCTGCAGCCCTAGGATCCTTGCTCTCTCCAGGCCTTGTCCTTTCTTCGAAGCCAGAGCCAGAAGCTCCCTCGTTCTGCCTCCCCAGCCAGGTCTTAGAGAGCCGTGTTAAGCTTGGAGCCTGTGATCCCAAGAGACTGCAGGAACCACGGGGTGGATGTTCCAGTGTAGCATTTGCAAACCAACTTCCACGGGACAAGTGAACGCCCTCCACCCTGCCTGTGAGCACACAGCCGACTGCTCTTTGCACTCCTTGCTCCTGCGGCCTCCGTTCCCTCTTCAGCCACAATGACAATCCTAGTAGAGGTGGACCAGAGCACGATTTCTGGCCGTAGGTAGGTTGTGGTGATCTCTCGTGGGAACGTCAACTGTTCCACTCACCTTTGGGTGAAAGAAGAGGCCACTCCCTCATGCTACTACTCTGACCTTTGCCCCCTTGCCGGACGAACTGGATCAGCCTGTATGATGTTGCAGGGCTGGTCCTGTTGGCTTCTAGCCTGCGCGCCTCCAGGATTTCAGCTAGCTTACGCAGGACCCGGTCGTGGCACCATCCAGGCCATCTAGGATGTGCTGTAAGCTCGGGCTGCCTGCAGACTTGGCAGATCTCCTGTGAGTCGTAGCAGAGGTTCGGGTTCCTGGGACTGGGCAGGGTATCATACGTGGCCCTGATAAGGAAGCTCAGCCTAGCTTGGGCCATCCTCCACATATCCGCTCACGTAACAGCTGTGTTTATCACAGCTTCCCAGCTGTGGGTTGTCCAGCTCCCTTGCTGCTGTTGGCTTGCAGCTCTGATTTTATAGCTCTCCTCTTCCATCTTCATAACTTCAGGGTTCACAAAGTCTTTCCATTCCCTCCCTGTGGCTTTGGACCACAACTCAGGTGCTGTCCCCCATCCAAAACCGCCCCTGCCTACGTAGCTACAGCAATCCAACAATCTCCTGGTGTTTCTGTCAATCGAGGGCCTGGTCTAGTCTCTGCATTGCATTCCACTTGCATCCTGTACGAACTTGGGCCTCGGTGTTTTGAACAGACGGGTCGGATGATTCTTTCAGCTGGAACCCAAGCTTCGCCTTTTCCTGCTTGTAGCTCAAGCTAATGGATTTCAGTGGAAGCTTCAGGGTGTTTCTCCGAATCAGTGCCGTTTGGAAAGACACTGAGGAAGGCCCAGCCATTTACGGATGTATGTTGGCTTATGAGTCATGAAGCCAGGTCTTTAAAAGGTTTAAAAATGTCTTGAATTCAGTTGGACAAAGATCAGGCCTAAAACGTCCCCTTTGGAGTTTGCCTGTACACAGAGTTCTGTTAAAATTCAATGTTTCTTACAAAAACCCACTGTGAGAATCCTTTAAGTCCAACACATTGCATACTTTTTCTTCCTCATGAAACAAGAAAGATGATTTATAAATAATCGTGACATCGGCGTTTGCCAGTAGCGCTCTCTTTCTTTCCTTCATTCGTGGCGTGTTGCACAGTTTCTCGTCACGTTACCAACACCGTGATCATCAGTGGACCAATCTGACACCTTCGACGGGATTATGTCTCACATTCCCCACGTCCTCATGTTCACTCGTGTGCAAGCGCGTATACAAAGAAAACAAGGGACCTGCTGACCTTTAAAGGTTAGATTTTCTCCACATCAGTCCAGTCTCTTCAGGTAGTTTCGTCACTCCAGCATGTGTTCAGTTGCTTCAGTTGAAGTCTACAGTTTGAGTTTAGATCATTGAAGAGTGCCGGCTGTGGTCGGAGACGGAAACCTCTGAGGTAAAATGAAAATAAAAAACTGCGCAGGCGGAGTTGAAAGAAATGACATTGACAAATTAGAATAAAAGCAAAAAACTTTTCAGGGTTGCTCGTTTTCCTCCAGAAATGTCGTCTTGTCAAGGTGAAAAGCGCATAAACAACATGCTGCAGGAAGGTTGTGCTGTCGACATGCCCGGTGCCTGGCAATAAAGGGCTGGAATATGATCCCAGGAAGTGTTCTTGTCCTCTGGACAACACGTGACACTAGTCTTTTAAATGCACAGATGCAGACATGTTTTCAGGCAGGGACTTTCAGCCAGAAATGTTTCATAGACTACAGCTCCAATATTTCAGTCAAACACAACTTCGTCAATGTCAGATTTAACACATATCCAGTACTTGGGAGAGTAAGTGAAATACATAACAAAAGTTCACAGTTGACTGAAAAATACATGAGCAGGGAGTGTTTGTGGAGTGATCTAGTGGAGGGGGGTCGTTTTCCGAGCCGCTTCTCCGTCTCAGAGAGCTCTTTCTTCGGCATCCTCATTTTCAGCTCAGCTCAGCTCGTTGTGAGCAAATGTTTTTCTCCTCCATCCATCAAAGCCCGCAGGGATCCACTCACCACGTCGACTGCTTTTCTTGTTAATGCCTCCTCCCTCCAACGGGAGGCCGGGCCAGTTGAACCCGGCAGGGAAGCTGCTTCTACGTCCCTCATGTGTTTCCATATGTTGCTGCTTTCTGCTCAGCTCCACTGATGAATAATGGAAGACAGCAAGACGACAGAAACCCCCCACGATTCCAATACATTCTGAATAAACAGTTTTGGTCAAGAATTTTGGGCTGCAACTCACAATTATTTTAATTATCGATTAATCTGTCTGAAACCTTTGTGATTAATCATTTATTGTTAGTCTCTAAAATGTCAGAAAACAGATGTCTTGTGTTGTTTGAATGTTGTTTGACCAGCAGTCCTAAAATGAAAAATATTCCGTTTCCAGTGATATAAAACAAGGAAAAGCAACAAATCCTCACATTTGAGAGGCTGGAACCAGAGGATGTCTGGAACTTTAGTTTCATATTAACATCAGTTAAACTGTGACTTTTTAGGAGAGTTAACTGTCAGTTTTAAAATCGAAAGCTTCACACACAGAGCAAAAGTTGTTGAGTTTTTTTTTCCCATGAGATTATTTCATTTTCTTTGGGTTTTCTGAAGTATTGCTGGGATATTCTTCTTTTCAGTTTTATCAGCTATGACCAGCCTCTCCAACAGCAGGTTGTGCATTGAACAGTGGGACGACAATGTCCATCAAAACCAGACTCAAAAATAGAGAGAGATTTCAGTCTGTATGCCGGCATGTTAAAGAATACGTCATCATTTATTTACTGTATTTTTAATGTTTCACGGGTCCAATTGAAGAGCCGCCCTGCGTGGGTGGAGGAAATTAAATATGTGTTTAAGGTTTAATAACTTTTTAAAGGCGAATTCCTGTTACTCTACACCTGGTTCTCTGTTTCCCTTTCGTCCCTCCCTCTTCCACACCGAGCCTTTGCTTTGTCCAGTTGGTGGGATATTGACAGATTGACACCCAGCTAAAGAGACCTGAGCAATTTTCTTCTTCCAGTTTTGTGTTGGGATTTGTTTAGAATAAACGCAGGAAAAAGAAAAGGGTGGAGTGAGTTTTTTCGTGAGCAGTGCTAAGAGCTCCACTTACAGAGGCTCAAACTACCTGATCCGGACAATTCAAACGCCTCACGTCACCTTAATCTCCGACAAACAAAATAATGACGTACAAACATCTAGAAATGTATTTTGAAATTGAAGTCCAACCTCAGTCATCCTCTTTAGTGCATCAGATACGTTTCTCAGGCTGCTTTTCATTTTCCCATCGATCGTATTCTGAGGGAGGTTGAAGACACTCTAACATGTTTGATGCCTCCTTTGTTGTCGTCAGTAACTGCTCTGCTGTCCAGAACCGAGCGCGTGAGACTGCAAACGTCCCGCAGAGTGAATCCCCGGCCGTCCTCGGTCACCGTCGCCCCCTCTCCTTTCAGCGGTGAGCTGCAGGTTCTGGGTCAGTGTGTCAGTGTGCGATATGCCGTGACAGACTGCAGAGAGACTGAGTCTGAGCAGACTGAAGAGGAGGAGAAGGAGCAGTTCGCTGAATTAATCACCAACTGCTGATCACAGCGCAGTTTAAACCATCATGTGATACCACAGACGGACGTTACACTTCTGTAAAACAGGGCTCGACTTTACCACGACAGTGACGCAACCGCAGACTTGTTGCATCTGCAGTCCTGATGTGGTCTGTTGTTTATGCAGCTGTAAAACAGGACAAAAATCTGCGGCTGTTCACTGTAGACACACAAAACTCTGATTTATCTGAGACACAGTCCTCCAGGAGGGGAGCCTCATTCAGAAAGTAACTTAAGAAGTCTCCGTTGGCTGTGTCAGCTGGTATCCACGAGGCTCGCGACTTAACGTGTCAGACATAAGGGTGGATTACTGAACGGGCCTACTGGGCACAGGTCCAGGGGCCCAAAGGGTCACGGGGGCCCTGCTCTGCAGCCTCAACATTTATTGTTTGAAAGAGCTCAATGAAATGTTTTGGTTTTGCTCCTGATCATGATCAGTCTTTGTAATACTGGGTATCTGCCAACCCAATACAATCCAATCTTTGTTTTATTCGACCATTTCCTTCCTATCACAGGTGCACTCTTCGGTATCATTCCAATACCGGAGAGCACAGCAGCTCTGCTTTTAGAAAACAGAGCCTACAAAGAGACACGAAACGTCTACAGAGGGATGTAAGACTACAAAGAGACAAAAAATGACCAGAGATGCAAACAACGTTTCTGCTATTTAAACGTCTCGGTTTCATTTCGTTCATCCCAGTTACTTCAAAGAGATGGTTCTCTCTTCCTCAGGTTGTGGTGGTGATTCGTGTCATTTCTCGCTACACCCAGCCGCCAGCAATTTTCAGAGGTTTTCTGTGTTTCTTGGAGATAAAGCAGCTTCTCCTCCTCCTCCTGCGGCCTGGAGTTGAAAAGGGCAAGACTAATGAATATTCTAATCTGGCCTAGATTCCACGATAAGGCCTCGTAGGTGCTTGAAGACGGCGCCTGTTATTATATCTTTGAAATATGAAGTGTGTGCAGGCAGGATTCATTTTTAGAGGCAGTCAAAGGTCGCTGCAGATAAATGACGACCCCTGCTGGATCTGGAAAAAGAGCAAGTGTTTTTCTGCTGAGGAGGGTTTTTGCAGCCGCATTAAATCAAGTTCTTTTCCGGGTCAGCGTTCGATGATCAGGGAAATCAACTGGATTTACTTCTACCTGTCTCTTTGTTTTCCTTCCTCGGCAGTGTGTGTGGCTGGCGGCGCATCACTCAGGGTTTCTCAGTAACACCACAGAACGCCCAGTGTTCGCTCCGAGTCATCTGACGGGAAACAGATCAGATCGTGAGGGTGTAAAGCATCAGATGGGAGTGTTGTCCGACACCATCAGGAGCAGATTCAGGTTCACGGAGGGCCACATGTTGTGAGGCGGTGTCAGCAGCAGGATCCTTTGTGCAGGTGTTTCTGCCCCTGGTGCTGCAGAGTCTGGATCTGCGACTGCAAACCACCTACTGCCCCAATGATCCTGCTCAACACCCACTGCTTCAGTTATTAGGATTATCATTACTATTATTATATTTAGTTGTATTAGTTTATTATTCGCCTTATTATTGTAATTATTAGTTTTATTATTAGTCTCTGGAACCTGTACTGTGCTATGTCCCCCCCCCCCTTTCTCTCTCAATCCAGATTTGGCGCAATATAAATAAAACTGAACCGAACTGAATTGAATTGAGTTGAATTGCCGCTGGAAACTGGCTCACAGAGACGCTTCACCTCCTCCACGATATTTACACAACACTTAATCCACTTTCTGAGATTTCTACCAAGACTGTCTCCTCCAGAAGGACGATGTCATTGGCTGTTCACACATCTTACAGTTTATTACAGCTGGGACTTTTCTCTCATAGTCTCGTCCATCATTCCTGTCAGAGACAATAGCTTTGGACTCGATAAGGTAACCGACCCCTTGCCAAGCAATATAAAGTTTAAATATAAAAGGTGGCAGATTTGTCATTGAAATTCAAAGTCCTTCCTGAAACAGTTGCTCCTTGATTTCATTCAGAAGTAAACACAAGCAGCTTGTTATTTCTAGCTAGCAACCGTTGATTAACATTAATACTGTATGTGGGTGGTTGAAAACTCCTGCTGACTTTTTCAGTGTTTCCAGCTCAGGGGTTTTAAAAGGAGAACCCTGTGCTGATATTAAATACATGATAATGGAAATAGTTGGTACATTAAAGAAGACTGAGGCTGAAGCTAGAAGGTCCCCAGGCCAGAAGTCAGCAGAAGGTTAGCCTTGGTGTTATTGTACAGTATAGAGTACAAACAGACCGGGGATTAAAATGTTACTTCGTTCTAATGTACCTGTGTTTGGCCGCCTGCAATAAGAAAACATACTTGGACAAGAAAGACAGAGGTTCGCTTTTGGTTTCCCGTTCTCGGGTAACATCAGCTGCTGCTGCTGGAGAGTAAACTTCCCCAAGTCCAGAACAGGGCAGAGCTGATACATTAGCCTAATGTCTGATATGCTGGTGGGAATTAGTAGCCATGTACTCTTCCTACTGATACTTGCTAATAATACTCTGCATCTCTACCTGAGTAGGATTTTCAATGCAGGACTTTTACTTTTAATGGAGTATCTTTTTTTTACATTGTGGTGTTGGTACTTCTCCCTAAAAATGAATCAGAATCTAATCAGAAAGTGCTCTATAGTTCTCTCCCAGCATGCCCTGGAAACAAAAACAGTACCCGGCATCATGAACCAGCTGCTGTGATTGTGATGCCCTCAGGGGGCGGTCATCACGCTCCCATATACCTATAGGCAGAAACATGTAAAGAGGGTGACAGTAGAAAAAAGGTTGCTTCAATCCATCACGGTTGTTTTCTCCCCTCTAGTTTTTAATAAACTGTTAAGCTCGTTCCACTGTTTATATTAAAATATTTCCTGGACAGTTTGAGGACAAACACAAAGACTCTTATTTTCCACTTTAACACCACATCGTCCTGTTCGTCCTTCGGGAGTCAGCTGGAGGTAAACTGGCAATTTAAAAGCGATTCCTCAGAGCTGAAGGAGCAGCAGCAGCTCTTCTTCAGACTCCAGCGAAAATCCATTAAATGTGACCAGAAGACACAGAGGGACTAAAGAAATGCCTCTCTGCCATTAAACAGACTGAGAGAGCGCCCTCCAGCTAACCATGGGTTAAATTAGAAAGACTGCTTTTCACCATCAGAAGTGTTGGCCAGAGCTTTGCTACGAGGTTCCAGCTCTTACATTGCACATCTATACCTCCCAGTTCAACTGGTTCTGTTCACTACAGCGACAGTATGAAGAAATAGTAGCTTGCTATGAAGACATCAACAGGTTTAAATATGCAGATGTTTACTGTACGAGACCAGAACAAGCTGAGAGAGCAAGTGAGGAATGAGTGTTTTTTGTTTGAATAGAGGAAGAGCGTTTGCACACAAGCTTCTTTTGCTCGGTATAGTCAAAGCTGCTCTTTCCTCTAATGAAAGCCACAGAATGAGACCAAAGCAAACCCTGCAAAGCTGGATTTGACCTGGAAGTGAATGGTCATCCCGTTAGGCTTCTGAGTACTTACTCAATCCTCCACACTGAGCTCCCTCCTGTGTTCCCTGTCCTTGTCCAAGTTAAGTTCATCTTGGCGACCTCGTCCGTCACACTTTTGCGCCAGGAAAGTTTTCTTTCCCAACTCTGGGATGCGTTCCGCCTCCTTTCAAAGCACACGGCCCGGCCATCGCAGTAGCCTCTGCCTTACGTCACTGATGATGTTCGTGCTGTTGGTTTTTCTGTATAATTCCAGTGTTATGATTTTGTTTGGCCACTCCAGTGGCTCCTTGGGTTTTTCTGTCGACGCTGCCATAGCTACACCGTTTATGTAGTTGTTTTCATGGCCTGAATGAGGAACAACCGTTCTCAGCCAGCCCATCGATAGTCACTTCTTTCCTCTTATTTCCTCTCACTCTCTGAGAGTTCAGACGTTCTGTGTTCCATGTAGAGGTCTTCACGGATTCACTTGGTTCTGAGGACCCAAGACCTGACCCGGGACACAGGTCAAACCGAATCCAAATTCTCGTCTGTGTATCGATGTGTCCAATACTCGAGTGGATCCAATTGGACCCTGGGGTTGCAGCATCAGCTCCGATCTCGCCGTTTGTCACAGTCTCCACAGGAGGAAACAGTTTCGGATGAGGCAGAAAATGAGAACTTTGAAGTTCACAGCTCAACAGAGCTTTGTTCTGACAAGGGATGTGAAGCCAAACTTATTTTAGGAAAATCCAGGTGGGCTACAGAATGTTTTATTGTTGGTGCAGGAGGTGGAAACAGGTCTTGTCTTTGAATAATATAAACAGATTATTTTAGTTTCTGTGCCTGTTCATTTGTTCTCAGGATATTATTAATATATTGCTGCTCTTTTGCACCAAAGCTGCTTGTTAATCGATCCTATTAACGGATAGATTTTCACGCTGCTGCTTCTGGCGTTTGTGCTCTCTCTCTGTTGGGTCTGTTTGGGTCGACAGCATTTTGGATCAGGTCTAATTATTCTCGGGTCTGGCTGTGCTTGGGTCCCTCTCGGATCAGGCCTCTCTTTTTTGAATATTAATTTATTTTCCAAAAAGATCAGGTTTGGGTTTTTCCATGGGTCTGTTTTGGATCAGGTCCAAAAAGTTTGGATCCGTGAAGACCTGTAGGTCCATGATGCAGGCCGATCTTTGTTTTTGGCTCCAGCAGTCTCTTACACATCCCTGGCTTCCAGCATTGGTTCACCATCACGGTCTTACAGTCATTCAAGACTGTCCTCAGGTGATGAAAATCCGCTGAAGGCCTGCTGATTGTTTGGCAGCTCTTTGTAGCTCCCATAACAGAAGAATTTTTTCATGGGGTGACGTTGTTGGCGCCATGCCCGACCCCCCAACCTGGATGGCCAGAGTGCTGTCTTTTGTCAGGCCCCTCACCTCCGGCTGGGCTGAACCTGCAGGGACCTAAACTCCCGCCCACCTAGCTCTCAGAGCTTACCTCATGAATACCTCTCTAAGGCTTTAGAGCTCAAGATCTGACAAAACTGGGTTTGTTATTTTAAACTGGAAGCGCGCATGTAATTGTGTTGAAATGAACAAATAAAATGAAACTTCTTTTCTCCCGCGATCAGACGGTGTAGTGATGAGAAATATGAGGCTCAGGTGTCTGCTCAAATCCAGCCGAGACATTAGAGACTAGTTAGAAAAGAAAATGCGCATATTACAAGCCTTTTGTTGTCCTCAGGTGACTGGAAGGACTGAACAAGGCTGATTGACTTTGTGCGTGCGTGAGGTGGCAGACAACCAGATGGCTGATGGGAGGAGACTCGCCAGGAGAAGTGAACTGTTCCGATGGCGGTGGCTGGAGGAGGCATACATAATACACATATATTTACTCCAGGACGTTATCTGAGTTTATTTTGATGATTTAAATATGGGTAAAAATTCAGATACAAAAATCCAAATACAGAAAAAGCATTAAAATCTGGTTTTAAAAACCAATTTGAGGATCACCCTGCTTTTTCCTGCTGCAGATCTCATCCTGATCACACCGAGCGGCATCTTGTTTTAAAACCAATTCACCGTAGTTACAATGATTTTAAGAAAAAGTATCAAACCAAGAAGTATTACGCTTTGCAGACAGCCCAAAGGACGCTCGCCCCACTTCTTACTTATTGTTTTCATCATTTTGTAAAAAGTTCTGCTGTTTGAAACCATCTGTTTCTTTTTAAACTGTGCTTTGTCTAAATTGTCTCTTTACAGTGTTTTGCGACGTGTTTATCTTTAAGTGTGTGTATTCTCAAATGAACATTATGCTAACGTTGCGGTACTACAGCGCTGAGAACAGGCTGACATGTGACTGGGCTTTAGACGAAAGATGTAATTAAGTGCTTCTGTCTGAAATCATCCTGTTGAAACGTTAAAGATTGTTTTGCTCTCAACGGTAACGACGGAGAGTTTTGAATTTGCTACCGCTCTGATTCCCACCTGTGACTGGCTTCTTCTCCAGAGCAGCGGTTCCAGAGGCTCGTGGGTATTTTAATATTTAGACGCAACATGATTTCTCAGAAATGAAGTTGAACTAATTCACACTGGTGGCCATAGCATAAACCTGTAGGGTTTTTCCGTGTTTCTGTGTTCAGTAACACTCAGGATATCGTGTGACAGAAAACAGTGGAAATGGGAATACAGAACAGGGCAAACACTACTGGAACCAGCAGCCCGTCCCACAAGGTCAAAACGAGCGAATCACTGAGGTCCCGGACAGATTTTTGCCACAGGACTGTCCGCTCTCATCTCTTTCTGAAAATACAAAGCCTGCTCCGGGTTTTACCTTCCATATTCCATATTCAAGACAAATCCACCTCACTACAGCAGTTGATAGAAGAAATCCAAACCTTCATGATTTTAACAAAGTCAAACAATGTTTACTTTATAAATATTTATACAAAAAAACCAGCGCAGCAGAGCGCGTCATACGCCGTCGTTACTGGGTTTCATCCATCCAGCTGTAACATCACCAACACTCTTCTAAAGTCATTTTCCAGCTTTTTAGCTGGAAAAACTTCTACAGTTCTCACTTTCCCCCTGCTATTACAGACATGTGAACTAACCACCGACTCAACGTGCTCGTGGACTCGCTTCTGTCGAGTGAATGAGTGAATGAGTGAGGTTTGCTTCCCTCTGGGACAAAACCCAGGAGTTCTGGCTTCACTTCAGATCTCTGTACAGTGCAGAAAGCACAAGGTGTCGTGTGCCCCACGATAAACCGAAAAACCTGGGTGACAACAGAAAAAGCAACACTTTCCATATGATCTGCAGCTCAACATGATGATTGTAGCCCTTTTTTCTGTCTTGCAGGTTTGTCAGCAGCTGTGAAGAAGACACACACATGTAAGTTCACTGTTTTCTGTTCCTATCATCAGCTGTTAGTTGGTTTAGCAGCTTGAAAATCACCTCGCGACGCCTGGTTAATTTTGGTTTGATGGGTGTTGGGTCGTCATCACCGGTGCTCCCGGCTTGTCCGGCTGCTAAGACAGTGACTGCTTCCTGTGGACTTGGGGGTGAAAGAGGTGTGTAGGTTGCAGGTTGTGAGTCCAGGAGATGTGCTGACTTCCCAGAATCCTTAGCTCTGGGGCAGGCCTGTTTATTTTTACAGCGATGTGGTTGTTAATTTGGATAATTGATCGGCAGATGAATGCGTGAGGCGTCTCAGCTGTTGATTGGCAGGTGCAGTTGGAGGTGATGGTCGTAGATATGAAATCGTGTTCACAGTGAGGTCTGTGGATTATCCTGAGTAGTTAACAGCCTGTTTGTCAGACGTATAGTAATATTCCAGAGCTTTTAGCACCATAAACTGACTTCCATTCCCCATAGATGTTTTATTTTGGGAGAACTGACCCTGAAAGAACTCGAAGGCAGGTGGTCTCAGCTGAACTCAAAGACATTTAGTGGATGAGTTTCAATGCGGTTTCTGGTGTCTGCGGTTCACTGAAAGTTTATTTTTTCCCCATTAGAACCAGTTCCATCCTGCACGTTAGGATGGATAACGAATGCGAGATCCCGCTGCGGTTGTCTGTTCACGGGATGATTGGAGGGAGAAACGCCGATCCTCCAGGTGCTGCGGAGGATTTTCCAAACAACTCGTAACATGCTGCTGAGAATCTATGGCCTGGGTCTGACGAGGGGAGGCGGAGAGCTCCGCTGCCAGCCATCGAGCCTTTCGAGGCGTAAATCATCCTCCTGTTCTGCCAATTTGGAGGAAGAATGAAGCTCCTGCTGCTCCTCATTTTCCCCTCTCTGTTGGCAGGAGTCGTTTCTCGCCCGAAGCCTGAGTGACTTCAGCACGCGGATATTTACTCAGCCTGGCTGTTTTCGGGGAGATTAATCGTTTTCACTGATGCTCAGCGGCTCAGTCGGGATTTGTTTTATGAAGCTGAGTGAGATGTTGGGTGAAGTTCCCTGTTAGCTCGAGCTGCACTTCAGTCCTTTCAGTTACTGCTGAAATACGGCTTGTTTCATTTTTTTTTGTAAGGGAACCTTGTGTTTTTATCTACTGCACAGATAGACAGGAAGAACATGGGAGCAGGAGAGACATCTAAATACATCCTGTTATTGCGGAGCTGAAGTTAAACTGGTTTCTAAAGTTAGAATCGTTAAGATTTTTATCGGAGATGTCCAGATCACGCTGCCGCTAACGTTTGCCTGGCTTGCTTCTCTGAAAACTTGTGATCCAGACGTTCAGGAGGTTTTTAGCAGGATGTCTCCTCCCCTCCAAACAAAATGACCCGGTCGTTAAAGTCGGTAAAAACAATGACAAAAGCAGTTTTACCTCGAACCAAGCCGCCTGCAACGTTTGCTCAGCTTCTTTATGTGATAACTTGACTGAAATGACTCAAATCCTTCATCCAGTTAAAATTTATAGTTAAAAATGAACAAGATCTAAAAAGTGGTAATGGTAACAATGTGGCTTAAAAGTGGATAAAAGTCCATTTTGACCGCTTCTGGCAGACACCTACAACGCTGACGCATGTACAAAGGGGATAAGACGCCACTGGCAGGCGACCAAATGAAACGAACCGTTACCTTGATTAAAATGATGGATTTCTGCGCTTTCAGGAAGGACCACACATCATTCTGTGCGTCACTGCAGCTGAACATGATTATGGAATCAAATGAAAGTCTTCACTCTGGTCATTTTGTAGTTTGTTCTGTTGAAGCTGATCAGCAGCCATGACTGCGTGTTATGTAGAAATCGTCCAGTGTGTGAAACTGCTCAGACAGAGCCTTTTGTTCGTTGTTCATGTTCTCGGCTGAGGAGTGTCTTTAGACTTGTGCTGCTGGATGGATGAATGGATGGATGTGATTGGTGGACACATTTTCTCTGAAGCTGCGTCTCTCCGCTTCTGCTTGCCGTGTTGACCTCTGTTATCTTCCTCTTTGGTTACTTTTTTGTTGTTTGTTTTCTGGCTTCTTTCACACCTCCCTCTTTCCTTTTCATGTGTACTCAGTGTCTCCTCTCCCTCTGTTTCTTTGAACTGTTTGTTTTGCTAACCACAGTGAATCGGGGGGGCAGCGCAAACACGCCATTTGGGGTTTTTTTTTTGCGTGTGCTTATGTCATGATGCGTCCATTATGATGCTGCTCTCTCTCTCTGTCCTGATGAGGAAAACTGTACTAAACCACGAAACAAACACACCGACATAAAGGAACTGTTTCGCAAAGTCTTCCTTCTTCTGACTCCGTGACCCTCGAATACAACTGCACTAGTTCAGATACGGTATCGTAGTTTCAGAACCAAAAGTATTTAATTTGATAGCTTACACGTAGAAACAGCCTTCCACAAGAGATTGACTTTTTTTAGACACACGGCGGAGAGACTTCAGGGATGGCAATCTGTCCGCGGCTCCATCCCTTTGGTTCACGGTGGAGTTATGAAATTATTTCTTGCATAGCGACCTCGCCATGACAACAAGACTTCAGGAAGTCACGGGCCACCGTTCGCCAAGAAATAGCTACACACAGTTCCACGGAAAACCACAAGCTGTTGGTTTGACAGTCCTGTCGTGTACGAATTTAACAAGCAAGACATAACAACATACAAAATGTTACTTAGTCAGATGTAGAGGTGTTGGCAGGTGGAACTTTCCAGCTTTGCACTAGACACATAAAAATGAGATCCATATCTTTTTTTCCTCTAACTCTCGGGGAGGAATCGAAGGTAACACCTGGTAGGATCAGGTGTCTAAGGGGCCAGCATGCACCATCCAAACCTTGTCAGACGGTCAGATTACGTTGGAAACCCCCTGCTCCCACACCTTTCTGATGTCAGATAAGACAGGTCCGTGTCCATCCATTTCTATCAACTATTTAAAGATAAATACCCCACTTACTCTTGTTTAATGAAATGAGTAAATGTTCATTCACAAATCTGTTTTTTTAGGGTGAAAAACAGATTTATTAACAAACCCAGACAAACAGCCTATCGGAGCTGTCGCTTCCTTGCCCTTTCTTCTCATTGGCTGACAGACGTGTCAGTCAGAGGGGCAGGACAGGGGAGGGCGGGGCGGACTGATGACGTCACCGTCACATGGATCCTCATGCTGTGCAGCAGCAGCCCAGGATGTCAGAGCTGAGAGGGGGCTGCTGCTGAGCACACAGAGGATTCTCCTGCTACTGTTTCCTCCATGAGTCTGGATCATAAATATGTATTTTGTCATTTCTGCCATGAAAGGTAAGAATTAGAAACTGTGTGTGTGTGTGTGTGTGTGCGCGCATGGCAGACCAACTGTTTCATGACGATTATCTCCTGAATTCCTTCTCATTTCAGTTCTCAGGTTTTCTTTCTGTGCTGGTCACTTGAGTTCAATCAAAGATGTGTTGTCGTCTGTGAGGATGCTCCACTCTGTCACCGTCCCACTGTTTGTCCTCCCTGAAGTGTCTCAGAGGAGCTGATGTCTGCTAGTGTCAGTGGGATAAGCAGATTGTTTTCACCGCCCATGGTTTGCTGTAGCTGTGTTTGGTGAAGAACTGGTTTCGGGGTTCAGCTGAACATGTGTTGTCTCTGATTGTTGACTGTGGAGCCTGGAAACGTGACCCCTTCACTGGTCTATTTTTGGAAATTGTCAGTCAAATTAATAACGCTGCACAGGAATGTGATATTAGAGGAGACGGGGAGCGGGAGAGGAGGATGCTGCGAATGAGGAGATGGTTTTCAGGCCTGCGAGGGGCAAACGTAATGTGACGGCGTGAGTGAATAGAAGTTGTGGGTCAGGATGAGACCTGACAAAGTTTTAGTCCTGTCAGATTCACAAAGGAAACTATGATAAATGCTCGTACAATCCCAGCATGACGCAAAAGGATGTGGTGTGCACGTATATTTAATCTACGCAGACAAATGACATTAGCAGCCAAAGAAGATCAAATAATCAGTTATTTTTTAAATGGCGTAAATGTTATAGAAGACCAGCTTTGTGCCATTCCCCAACATGTCCCGTCCTCTCGTGGACCTCCACGGACTCAGTGTCAGGTTCACACTCTTGAGGCCCGGGACGTCTGTGAGCTTCTGTGTGATTATCGGGAGCTAAACTCCACCAGAAGGGCTTGCCGGACGGTTGAAACCCCCCCTAAACCCTCAACCGTCCAACAAGCTCTTCAGAAACTATTGGTAGTCTGTGTCCAACCATATCTGTAACTTTCCAAAACCAGTGATCCGACATTCGCACCCTCCGCACTGGGTGATTGTTCAGCTGTGTGGAGGTGAGTGAGGAGCCAAGGACCGATCCTTTCTCCTAGTTCTCTTATCCAAGAGGAGTTGAATCGAGGGCAGCTGGACTCAGTTGCAGATACTTGAAGACGTTTCACCTCTCATCCCGAGAGGCTTCTTCAGTTCTCTTATTTCATTTGTTACACAACAGCCTCTGTCACCTTTCACGTGAACAACGGAGTGCAGCAGTACGACGGTTTTCCAGGAGAGACTAAAAATGTGTGCTGTTGTTCCCCTGTTTAAATGATGCTAGTGTGGCCGTGGACTCTGTGGAGTCTTATTGAATGAATCCAATCCTGAATCCAATTGTGTGTCCCCTGTAGGACATCTCAGGCTCTGACTTTCTGATAGTCTTGCAGCCTCAGTGGATGGAGCCTGTAATTTATGGGTGAAACTTGTAATCAGTGCAGTTTGTCGCTGGTCGGTTGGTCTTGCAGCGTGGTATTGTTTTTGAAAAATCCCGTTCTCGACCTGTGGGCGTTGGCATCCCGAGAGCAGTGTAAAGATCGCGCTGTACTGGTGGCTGGCGTTAAATCATACAGCACAGAGTTCTGAGTGGAGTTCACAGAGGCAGTGTTTTATTCTGACTCACAGTTTTCCTCTTCCTGTCTTTCCAGAAACTGATGCTGACTGAATTTATGCCCACACACACGCGCTGCCTCTCCGTGTCTACTTTTTCCAGCTTCTGTCCCAAATAGTTTTTTTTATTAAAAGGTGTGATACTCAGCATTTGTTCCAACTCAGTTAGTTAAACTACCTGCACTTCACTTTAATGGCAGTCATCATCATTTAGAAAAGGTTCCAGTGTTTTTCCTTCAGAAAGACACTCTTTATTCACACAGTGTGTGTGTGTGTGTGTGTGTGTGTGTGTGTCAGAGCTGTCTGGTCCAGATTCAAAGTCTGTGAGAAAACGCTGCGGGAGGCGTTTAGCCAGCCTGTTATGTCACAGGATTACAACAGCCAGGAGATTATTCAACTGTTCTCTGCGGGGAGGGGGGGGCCGTGGTGGTGACATCACTTCTACCTCAACCGCTAAAGCACACCAAGACGCTGTAACTTACGCAGCCTTTAAATAACTCCAAACGGGGGCCAGCGCTGCCACCACGGGACCATTCTGAGCCGAGGGTCAGGTCTTTGACCGTCCGTCTGCTTTCCGCTCAGGACAGGACAGTAAACTGACGGGAGCTGAACCGGTGGAGAGGTCACCTGCAGACAGGGGGAGGTGTAGATGAGTGACAGACCGATGGTTCAGGAGGTTAGACGGAGCCTCTGACCTGAGCGGGGTCAGTCCAGGAGGAGGAGCCGAGGAGGCCCGCGGAGACACGTCCCACACCACACTGGCCGAAACAAAAACACTGGAAATTAAGGGACTTAACAGGAACCTGTTTCAGAAACTCTGAGTTAATTAACCGTGAGATGAGTGAAACTCTGGGTTTGGTTTTCTGTTTCAGAGATGACTTTAACTCTGAGTCAGGCTCCTGCCGAGTCTGACACGCAGCGTCGGTTCCTCATTCACAGTCCGTATCAGAGGGCAAATGAATTTTATAACTATTATTGTATTGCAGAAGTTTAAAATCCCGACTGGACATTAGTTTGTCCCCCAGCGTGAGGACAGAGACAGAGATCTCTGACATCCAGATGTTCCACATCGTGGCCTAATCCTCAGCTCAGAACAAAGTCTCTTCACTGTCCGTCTTTCTAGCCCTGAGACTGCGGACATGAAGACAACTGTCAGGGTGTCAACCAGTCCCCTGCCCTGAAACATTTACCGTGAATTAGTCACTGCAAAAGAACAAACAACAAACCTGTGAAGCTTCAGACCGTGACCTATAAAGAATCACTTCTCATGCTGTGATTGGTGGAACTGACGGGACATTCCAATCATAGTCATGTTATCATATCGTAGATTACGTGACCTTTCTGAGTGAAGATGAAAAGACTTTAACATTTAGAAACTGGACTAGATGTGGTTTAAAAGTGAGTTTTTGAATCCAGGCAGGTTTCAACAGCATTTCACTCTCTGTGTTCAAATGAAATGAAGTAAAGTCATTAGACGCTGCCGAGCAAGATTTTGCACTCAGCCTGAACCTCGACCCTTTTTCAAACGCAAATGACCCAAATGGTGAGGCTGCTCCTGGGTCCTGGGTCCATAAACTTATGTCTCATCTGTTTGATCTATATTATCATCTTCAGCTGCCGGCAGCACTTTGTCCCCGTCAGGCTACAGCTGAATAAATATATTTAAAATTGGAATCTAACGAACAGATGGATTCCAGCACTTTATCATCCATTAAGGAAACTAAATTCTCTAAATAACGTGGTCTAGAGGACGGCGCTGAATAAAATGTTATAGTGTTGATAAGCATCGACCCTTTTCTCACTGCTGGAGGCTCTGGTCTTTATGTCCCCGTTGACATGGTGACTTGCAGCATCCATTGATGATGGGGTTTTTTTTTTTTTCATTCACCAGGCAGGTGCTTAACATACTCAGAGTTGATGAACCAACTCAGATCAGCTGTTTCCCATCAACTCAGAGCTTGTTAAACCTGCTTAGTGAAACAGGGCCCGGGACTTATTATTGTATTTGTGCTTGTACCGTGTGTTCGCTACGTTTGTTCCGCCCTGTGAACCAAGTAATTTCTCTCCAGTTTAGCCTAATATAGTCGAATGTTGTCGGCTAACACGTGGTAATTGGGCCAGCTCCTGGACGCACAGCTCTTACTGTACAGCATCAGTACGAGAAAGCTGGAAAAGCATCCAGTGTGTTTTAGCTCGGTCGCTTGGGAGCGTTTGGCATTTGAGTCAGTGGCTATTAAACATACAGTGTTTAAGCACTGCAGCAAGGTTCCTGCATGTCTGGAATACAACCTTCAGTCGTCCAGTCGTTAATCACAGCCCTGAATAAAGAATTACAACCTACAATCAACCAGGAATTATCTATGGCCCCGTATAAACAGGTACAAGACACACATTTTCAGGAACTATCTGCTGCCTCGTATAAATGAACACAACCGGCTGTCATCCAGTAATTATCTCTGGCCCTGTCAATCAATCAATTGATCGTGGTGTGTTCAAGTGCAACCTGGAATTTTTCTCATCAAACTAAGGCTCCCTCAGCAGCCTTGGTCTGTGAGCTGAAACAGAAACTAAAGCCCTATCTGATCATAGCTCCAGTTTTAAACTCATGCTCTTTTCTTGATTTTTGGAAGTAGCTTTTGTTTCAAAACTTAACTCTCAAACACTACTGAAGTAAAGGAAAAAGAGCAAACTGGAAAACCTGAAAAAGCCTCTATGGGATGGGAAACGTAGACAATTCAGCCGAAGAGCAGAAAACTAAAATCACACGTGAACTGTACTTCAGAAATGAAGCAGGAGGGAGGAGGATGGAGGATGGTGGTTTTGTCTTTTCTCAGCAAACCTTGACATATTTGGAAGCACAGTGGCGTCTTCACGGCCCTTCTCTCTCCTCCGTCTTTGATCCCAAACTCTGAAAAACCTTATTATCTTTTTGTGTTGGATAATTTATCCATCAGGGACTTGTTTTGCCCGAGCTTTAGCATTTTTGGAGTAAACAGCAGTGGCTCTCGTGAAATTCCAGCTCTTTTGCCTTTGCTTAGTGCTGCTTTACTGCTCGTTACACATTATACAGTGGTATCTTTGCATGAGCATATGCTGCCCCCACAGGGAAAACTCTGGCGGTTCAAGTGTTCATCTGGAGCTCAGAGCATAATTACTGCAGAACAAGATTTGAGTTTTTATGTTAGTGCAGGCCAGGAGATTTCACAGCTACGTCCACACCTTCAAACAGCTACTTCAGTACAAGGGCGGTGGAGACGAGGGCTGAGGTACACGACGTGGAGACGTTCTCTGAGCTGAACCACGTCTGAACCAGCACTGAGGTGTTTCATTAGGAGCCTCAAGTCTGCCTCGTGCCAGTTATTGTTTGTTGATCAGCAGGTTCAGATTCGGCTGAACCACACGAGCACAACAGATCAGGCTGCAAGATTAAAGGGCGTTTCCGACAGCGAACAGCTGTGCCCGGCGACATCTGTGTTCTGCGTTTTGAATCGGCGGCAGGTATCATGTCAACCATGTTCGCAATCTTATGTTTGTTTTCGACCAAATACCTGCTGAACTAATGAAATTCCCATCAGCCGCAGCTGTAGTTTGTGTTCAGTGCTAATTAGCAGATATTAGCGAACCCACACACTAAACTTTTTGAGAAATTAAAATGTCGACCTGATGATGGCGCTAGGTGAAAAGTCAGAGGATCAGCAACGTGATCACACCAACATGAACGACCGAACCACATTTCATCACAATCCGGGCAATAGCTTTCATTCGAAACCGCAAATGTGAACCTCACGGTGGCGCTCGAGGAAAAGGTGGAGGATCTCTAAAGTCAGCAGGACTCATCGAGTGGAAATCACGAATGTATTTATACCAAATTTTGTTCCATTCAGCAGATGTTGGAATATTTTATTGATAATTGAAAAGTGACCTGTTGCTGGTGCTAGAGGAAAAGCGGGGATCACCAAAGTCAATGCAATGGGATTTATCCTAGCGGCACCGTGAATGTGTGGACCAAAGCCGTGGACCGGAATCGCCGTCCAGAGCACAGCTGCTGGCCTGGTTAAAAACGCGGCCCTACAGCGTGTCGTCGCCCACGGGTACCGAGGGGGATATTTGTGAAGAGGAGGTTTGGGTTTACTCCTCGTCAGCCTCATGGCCGGTTGCTGGAGTCACAGAACCTGACCTGGACAAAGCAGGTGGAGTCTGCGTGGAGCAAAACTGCCCCGGAGACACATTAGAAGAAATAAAAATAGCTGCTGGGAGCGTGTATGCTACTTGTTTGGGAGTATGATGGCCACGCCGTGTAACCTGCATCCCGTTGAAGGTTTGGTTGTACACATCCACAGGAATTAACGTTACGCTGGTTTGCGGCAAAGGGGGATATTTTTCCACAAACTGTGGCTGAGGAACGAGCTGCTGCTTCATCTGCTGACAGGCTGAATGAGTGTGTGGGTGCTCCATGTGCGGTGCCATATGTCTGCCGTGATTACATCCACCCTGAGATTATCTGGAAGCTGGCCGGGGAGATTAAAGAACAGAGGCTGTTAGCAACGTCTGAGCGAGAGAGTGGATCTCCCCACACCGGCCCGTGAGGAAGGCATTTCGTCCTCTGTTTGTACGAGAAAGTAGAACAGTTGACCGCGGTCTAAAGCGCAATCAGGCACCGATGCACCGTGAGTGGGGAAAATTAGACTTGAAGCCTGCAAATATGCTTGAAGAATAAAGAGCCGTCGCTCAGCTGGTGCAGAGAACAACCGTACTGATTAAGATGGAAGTGACTAAAAAATGCACCTGGAATGCGTCCAGAGAAGATAATTCTGACAATTAAACAAGGGAATAAGGTAAAACAGACACCGGCCAGGATTTTTATCAAGGATCGCGGAGTTCACAGCACACATTAGGTTCTGCTTTTATTAAAATGGTAGAGAAGACTCATAAAGTCAGCAAACTCAGTAATGTCGGTTACAGCAGTAACTACCTGAGGTCTGCAAACATTAGCTAACAATAGCCACTATGAGCTACTGGTCATAGCAGACCAAGTGAGGCCATGGCCATACATGATAGTGGGACTGCACAGATTTTCCACATCGTAGTCTAATGTTCCATTGAGTCCTCCTGTTCTCAACCTGCCGAGTTTGACTCCAAAAGTTCGACAGCGGAGACGTTTCCCAAGATGCTTTCAAGGGCACGATCAGACAGGACGGGAATCACAGAGAGACAATCGCATTTAACTCTCAGTTTGAGTGAAACGTGCTGAAGAAAAGAAGACGAGACAAAGAGAATGAAACCCGTTTTATCTGATGGGAGTGGAGGCTGGGAGAAGTCTCAGAGGTAGCGCCATACACGGGTCCAGCACTCCTATGATAGAACTGATTCCCAAACGAAGCGGCTCCGTTGCACACGCTTGTCGAATGTCCGTGCGGCGGACAGATGACGGACGACAGACGAGCAGACGCTGAACAACATGAAAGCTTTCCGTGAGTCTGACGGCTGATGAGTCATTAAAACTATTTCCTCTCAGGTTGACTGATGTAAAGACTCACTGAGCAGAGGAGGAATATCGAGGACAACATGTTGTCACATCTGACTCATCAAACCAAAGGTCAGTCTGAGTTGGAGAATGATGAAATGGACACAATCAATGATCATTATCACTGCAGTATCTCAATATGTTGATTTTTTTTTTTTTTCTCCTCTAAATTTATGAAGTGCAAAATGTCAGGGAAAAATGCTAATCACATTTCCCAAAAAACAAGGTGACGTCTGCAAATGCCTTGTTTTCTGACCAACAGTCCAAATCTCAGAGATTCAGTTATATTGATAGAAAACAGAAAAGCAGCTAATCTGAGAAATGGGACATTGATTGGTGTTTCTTGTGTGTAAGCGTCTTAAACATTTTTGTTTATGAAAATAAAATGAATCATACCTCAGTTGTTTTGTGGGGCATCATTCATCTTTACACATCTTGTCCCATTCTGCCAGATGCATACTTGTAATTGAAGCATGGAATATATTTTGAGGGTGTGACAGAAATATAATGTTTAGATCTGCAGCGATTGGTCAATAAATCAGTCAGTCGATTGAAAGAAATTTTTGATATCGATAAAATCGTTTGATAAAATCCTTTTTTAAGCAAAAATGTCCCACATTCTGATGGTTCCTGGTTCTCAGGCATCTAGTGAGAATTTGCTGCTTTTCTCAAGGCATTTAATAGAATCTAGCAATAGACATATTTTACCGTTGTCAGATGTTTTATAGATGAAACGATTAATCAGTGAATCAAAATGATACTTAGCTGCAACCCGTTGTCAACAATAAATGACATGCTCCTGCAACCAAAGAGCTTCTTCTACAACAGTGGCTCCCAAACGTTTTGTCTTGCGACCCCTTGATTGTTCCTAATCAGATCATATGGGAAAAACCATGTAGTACCCCCCCCCCAAAAAAATCAAGTGTGAGGAAAAAGTCCTGAAATCCAACATTATGTTTGTATTAAAATGGTGAGTTTTTCTAAATACCAACCATTGTAACCATATTGCAGCCATTTAGATTCGGCTTCCAACCCCCGGCCGTGACCGATTCATCCGTCCCCCCGTCGTCGTTTTCAGTCGACGCCGAAGCTGCGGTAGAGGTCGTTAGGAGCCAGTAGCTAACACTGTATATCTGTTGGTGTTTAAATGACAGTTTGTGGCAGTGACCTCCCTGGCTAGCTCTTTCTGCCTGTTTCCTGTCTTTTTACGCTGAGCTAAGCTAAGCTGAGCTAAGCTAACCCGGTGCTGGCTAAACTCCCGAACAACTGACTCTCGGCAAGAAAGAGAAGAAGTGTGTCGAAATGTCAGAATGTCAAACTTGAAACCAAGTCGACACCAGGTCAAACTCCTTTTCACCACTCTCACACCCCGTCGCAACTGACTCTCGGCAAGAAAGAGAAGAAGTGTGTCGAAATGTCAGAAGAAAAAAAAAAGAAGTCGAGAAAAACCAGGTCAAAAAACTCCACAAAACATTCCACATCCTTCCTCTTCCTTCACACACTCTCCTTTTTTCCTCTCTCTTTTTTCACGGCGGAGCCTGGTGGACAGAAAAAAGCAGGCAGATGTTTGTGTTTGCAGCTCGATGTATAAATAACTGCAGCTCTAATTTCAGGCGGTGGCTTTGTTGAACGTCCCCTTTGATGTTGAAATGCAGAATTCAGACGGGATTACCACTCAGAGCTAATTACTGAGAGGAAACTGCAGTACAGACGCCTCAGTGTGTGTGTGTGTGTGTGTGGTTTCACTAGTGTGTTTGCAGCGTGTGGTGTGTATGTGGGAGGCTTTTTTCTTGTTAGGTGTTTGTGTGAGGTTTCTCACTTGTTTATGGGTTCACTGGTGTGTGTGTGTGTGTGTGTGTGTGTGTGTACCTGTCAAATCTAAGCCTCTAAATGATCATTTGTTTGTAGTTTCTGTGTGTATCCACTGACACGTTTGACCGTTATTACCCCGACGCGTAGGCACCAACATGTGAGATCATTGCAAAAAACGAGGAAGCAGTTTGAATTCTAAACATGCATCAATTGTCCGAGTGTTGAAGCTGCCGGTTTGCGGAGTGGTTAACGGCCTATACCGCAACCTCCTCTCCTCCTACACCAGCTGCTGCTCTGCTGAGGAGGCAGGACGTTGCAGCTGCGCTGGAGTTCTGGGGCACGTTCTGTTCACATCGCTCGGGGCAAATGGCGGAGAATGAGGAGATCCCTGTGAACGTTCACATCATCAGAGTTGCTCATGTGAGGGTTAGAAATGCTGTGCTTTGACAATATAGCACCATCCTGTATCTATAAAATCTGGCTTTCAGTATCTCAAGCGGTGGACTCTGGCTGACGTGACGCATCCGTGTTTATGAGTGTTTGGGTCAGAGCTGCCAGAAAAGCTCCAGTCAATTCCAAGTCTCCGGACGTGACACACATCGGGTTGGCAAGGGCGATCCAGGTAAAGGTGTTGGAGTCGCCAGCATTAAAGGACAGGTTCACCTTCTTTCAGGTCCATCTTAAAACCATAGTCAGGTGCCCATATGAAGAAAAAGCTGTGAGCGGAACTGGCCGTTAAATGATCCCTTCCCGACACGCTTCCAGTGGAGGTGGTGGGGGACCAAATCCACGGTCCTCTGAAGCTCATATGAAGCTTCAGCAGTCTGAGGTCGACGCGTGGAGTGGATGTCTTCCAAAGTTGTAGTGTTTTTGTTATGAGACTGTCCAGGGAGATGCTCCTTATATGTAGGCTACGGATCTCACCACACTTAAAATAGATTTACCTTGTAAAACTGGACACAACACAGGCATGGATATTAAAATTCCTTTTTATTGCAAATATGCATGGATGACGAAAACAGGTTGACTACATCTCACAGTCAGAGCAGTCGAAAGCTCAGAAGAAGCCCTTTATTTATTTTTTGCTTCCAAGAACATCTGTTTGTGGGCCTTTGATTATTTTGTCACGGGGCAGGTGCACAGCTGTGATGAAGTGTAGTCACCGGAGCCCAGCTGGTGATTTCAGCAAGAACGCCGCGGTCCCGAACTGTAAATCGTCCCGTCCCGCTGAAGCTGTGTTGAACTTGTAGTTAAAAAGACTCACAGATTTAAGAGCCGTCTTACGGGAGCGTATCGCCTGGTTCCGGGCCGAGGAAATGATGGCATTGTTACAGAATCTAACGCTAAGCTTAATAAGCCTGAGGAAAAAGGCGGTCGCAAAGCGACGCATCGGGATCCGTCTTATTCACATCCATCAGTCACATCCCACGTGGTCCGAGCAGCTCATCCTCCCCGGCCAAGAGAAGGCTCATGTCAAATTGATGAAGTGAACGAAACACCGTTCTGGCTGAAGACCACAGGGACTGTCTGACACTCAGGTGTCTGGTGGACTGTGCCGGTTCACCTGGGCACCGCATCTGTAGCCCGGAGTTTTGTGTTTTATATTCTGAGCTACAGCGATTTATTTCCATTTCATATTGAGCAACTCTTTGTACCTGCTGTGAGACGGACTCCATCCAACTAAAGAGACGTCCCTTCGCCTCAGCGCCATGTGAATCATAGACAACTCGCAGGGTTCAGTGGTCACAGAAGAAAGGCTTGTTGTCACCAAACTGAGGCCGGTTCTCTTGCAAACCCCCACGTGTTGACTCCGATGGCCACAGTCAGATGGTTTGGGGGCATCCTGTGCACTTGTCATTTTAGTGAGCACAGCTGTGGTGTGGTGTGTGCAGGGAGCTGCCAGTAACACCCGAGTAAGTGGTTGAATTCTGAAAAGAGAGCGTTTCAGCTTTCCCTTCTGTCTGTCTGCGCTCTCACGGCTTCCGTCCCCACACTGAGCGGTTGAAGCTGGAGGTTTACGGAGGAGAAACGTAGAAACACACATGGTGTGTGTGTGTGTGTGTGTTACATAATGCAATCAGCACGCGGTGACGCGGTGCATTGAAAGTTTTGAGCGGTGGGTGACTACGTACTGCGCACGATGAGGTCTTGATTGTCTGGATATAATCGTTTAATAAGTGATTTACAGACACTCTGACGTGTTTGTCACGATCTTTTGTTTATACACACGGTGTTTAACTAACACTAAAGCTTTGTGACTTTTTTTTAATAGTTTTTGATTTTTGATACAAACACGTGTGTTAACTTAGTATATCGGTTTGATTTCCCATGAGCTGAAGGGGCAGAATCCTCAAACCCGACCTCAGGATGTTTGTTATGAACAAAATAAATCGGATCCGGGAGCAAATGTCTAACTCAAAAGGTTGAGTCGTAAAGGAAAGAGGAGAGAGAGAAGAGTCTTTCTGTACAGACAACCAGCTCCTCTGCACCTTGTTTTTCATGTCTGTGTGTGTTCGTGTTCATGTGTAGTAACAAGCTGTGTGTGTGTTTGTGCTAATGTGGCTGCACACTTACATAACTTCCCTTTGCTAAATATAGCAGCTCAGAGCCGAGCTGTCACTCTGTTTCAAACCGAGTGTATAAATACACACACACGCAGTCAGTGGGTGAGTTTTCAGGCTCCGTCTGAGCCGCCGATCAACTGTCGACACACTGTAACATGAGATCCTGCAGTTTGACTGGTGCTGAACCGATCTTTTAAAGACACAGGTCACTCACCGGTTCACGGCAGGCGACCGTGCATCCTCACGAAGCTGTCACGAGTAGAATTCCACCAGCAGACGCATACGCCGGCCAAAGAGTGTCAGGAAGTGTCGCTCAGGACAGAAAAATAGAAGTTTGACAGAGGATTTCATCTGGCCACGGGAATGGGCTGCAGAGGCAGCAAGCCTGCCGCTCAGTTAAGAATCACATGATACGTCATCAGATAGCAGCAGAAGTTCGGGTAATGTTCACTATAGTTCAGATCTCGTTATATGCTGCGATACGTTTAACATATCGTCGTTGTTCGTAGATTCAAATTCCATTTCCAAAGAAGGTTTCTGAGCTCTGTGTCTCTGACAGCTTTATTTTCCCACCTGTAAAATGTCGCCCTCAGTGCGAATCCTTTGCTGCCCTCGCGTGTAAATGTGTGCGGCGCGGGCAACAGTTTACCCGCCACCTCCGACCTTTGAGTCTCGTTTGTGTCCTGCGTTGATCATGTGTGATGTGAACAGTGTTTGTTTTCGGTTCAGCTGTTGAATGAAGCCTCTGTGGGCGGTTTTGTCCATAATGGGATTTATCCTCCAGCTCAGCTGACAGAGATCATGAAGGTTGTCCCCCAATCAATTAGACCCACCTGATGGTTCCCGATGCAGCTGCTGACAGATGTTTTGATGTGTGTGTGTGTGTGTGTCTCTGACAGCCTTTGTTATTTTCTCCCTGCAGCTCAGATTGAAATCATTCCCTGTAAGATCTGTGGAGACAAATCATCGGGGATCCACTACGGCGTGATCACCTGCGAGGGCTGTAAGGTAAGCCCCGCCCTCTCCTCTACGTGTTCTCTCTTTCTTTTGCGTTGTCATGGAGACGGGCGTGATGTGCCATAAACGCAGTGATTTATATTTCTTTTACTGAGCTCTCTGGGCCTCGGACACTTATTTAAATGAAACCATGCGACTCTCACGGACAGTTTTCGTGCTTCTTATGTAAAATTTCAATCTGAAAAAGTCAGTAGTGACTACAGCTGTCAAATAAATGTAACGGAGTAGAAGCGTACACCCTGGACAAACTGGAGCAAAACACCTCAAGGTTGCATCGAAGTACAGCACATCGAGCACTTAGCTGCTGTACTTTACACCAATGACCGCAGCCGTAACCGTAACTGTCATGCACAGATATTGTAGAGAGCAAGAATCGTTTTCACTGAACGTAATCCAGGTTTGGTAGAACGGGCCAAGATCGCCATTCCTCTCTGGCGACGGGTTTCACCGTGTGTCGTCAGCTTTAATGGTTCCAGAGTTTACACAAACACCAGGATAGAATTTTCTCCTTATCGCCCCAGACCTGATCTCCACCCTGCTTCGGGCAGCTTCCTTTTCTTTCCCTCTGAGTCTCGTTAACAGGAGCAGGGGAAACGTTTGACGTTCGGCCTGGACCGTCAGTCACAGTCGCAGTCGTTTGGCTCAGGAAACCTTCTGCTGTTAGAACAGTTCCCAAACAAGCTGGTGCAGCAGCAGCAGCTGCCTCCAGCTGTCGGCAGCTGGAGGCTCATTTCACAGCCAACGAGAAGCTGATGGAGATTATCTCAAACAGGAGACAGGGAGAGAGAGAGGGAGGGAGAGAGGCTGATGGGATTCTGGGTAGGGAATCAAAGGAAACGAATGTGTTTTAAACGTGCTGGAAAGATGAGTGAAGACGTGACCGTGGACTGTAGAGATGAAAGCTCTGCTCAAACGTCACTGTTCCCTCCCGCCTCAGGGTTTCTTCAGACGGAGTCAGCAGAGTAACGCCGCCTACTCCTGTCCTCGCCAGAAAAACTGTCTGATCGACCGAACGAGCCGAAACCGCTGCCAGCACTGCCGTCTGCAGAAATGTCTGGCTGTGGGCATGTCCCGAGATGGTGAGACAGATGCACACACACACACACACACGCATTACGAACCCGTAAACAAGAAATACACACATCTGGTGCTCGGCAGACGCGCAAACAAAGCGTACGCACCGTCGGCGGCGTAGAAGTGCGAGGCTGCGTGCCACAGCAGCTATGAATGGCCAGCGGGCTCAGTCTCTGGCTCTGTATCCCGTCTGCAGGGACACGTTGTGTCAAGCGTTGCTGGACTGTGACCTTCACTTCACGCACCCAGTTTCTGCTTTTCCGTCAGAACGGAACTTTTTTGAATCCAACACTTGAACGGGACGGTTGGCGACATCACAGAGGGACAAGCGCAGTCGCAGTGTATATTTTTCACAGCTTTCGCTCGAGCTGCTGTCAGGTCAGGTCAGATAAGATACTGGCCTCTTTTGAGTCGCTGCAGTTTTCTGAACCGGAAAATTACGCTTTTACAAAACCAATGATTTACTTAAAGGACACATCTGGTGTTAATCTATAATTTATTGGTTCTTGTTGTCTATAATCTCATGTTCAGACTCAAACCAACAGTGTGTTAGTCGGTCCCTCAGCACTTTCCCTCCTCGGTCTGTGGCTCTCAGCTCTGAGCCTTATTGGTTCCTACTGAAGCAGGACGGTGTGTGTGTGTGTGTGTGTGTGTGGGACTGAGACCAAATAAACTACAGTGTGTGTGTTCATGGTGATGAAGCAACACGTCAGCCAGCGCAACAGTGTGTTTTATTCGTTTCTGGAAACAGTCGAGCTCTTTGGCTCAGACGAGTGAGAGAAATCAGCCAACACTCGTTAGCAGGAGACATTCAGTGTTGCTTTGAGTCTGTACGGGGGATTTGATGACAAGAAGAAAAACACAGACCAGACCAGACCAGACCAGAGTGATCCGTTAAGTTCGGAGCTGGAAGCCGAGGGAAACAGCTGCCTGGCTCTGCCCAAATTCCTAACTTCCGAACTCCCGCTGTCCTCTCCCTCAAACACAGCGGTAAAGTTCGGTCGCATGTCCAAGAAGCAGCGGGACAGTTTGTACGCTGAGGTTCAGAAGCACCGTCTCCAGCAGCAGCAGCAGCAGCAGCAGCAGCAGCAGCAGCAGGGTCCCCTCCTCCTGTCCCACCCCGGCCTCGGCAGCCCGAGCCTGGCAGAGGCTGAGCCACTATCCCCCCACTATGGCCTCTCCTCCACCGGCCTCACGGAGCTCCCTGATGAACTGGGGGGCTACATGGAGCAGAACTCCCCCGAAGGAGGATCAGTGTCATCCAAGGTTGGTGGTTTTTACCTTTTGGAGGCGTCTGAGAAAAAAACATGGCCTAAAATGAATTGAATTAGCCACAGTTCATATGTATCGCCCTTCTCTTCCACACACAGGCAGACTCCGGAGGAGAAGGAGGAGGTGGCGCGTTCTACCTGGACATCCAGCCATCTCCGGACCAGTCCGGACTGGACATTAACGGCATCAAACCGGAGCCACTGTGCGACTACGGCTCAAGTAACGGCTTCTTCCCGTACTGCTCCTTCAGCAACAGAGACCCGTCGCCCACCGTGTCCCTGGCAGAACTCGGTGAGCCGAAGGAATCGGGGGAGTGCGATGTGTTTTGCACTGATGGAAATATTTGGAGGAAAGCAGGAAATGGTTTTCAGATGCTCAGAGTCAAACTGAAACCAAAACTAGATCTTAATCCCCTTTCAGACATGCATCCCTTTACATGAATCTGAAAGTAACTAAGTACTGAGCCCCAAGGAAATTTGAGCTACTTGTACTTTATTAGATTATATTTCCATTTTCTGCTACTTCAAACCTCCACTCCAACACATTTCAGAGGGAAATATTGGACTTTTTACTACACTACACTTATCTGACAGCTGGAGCTACTTTACAAATTACAAATGAATCCATTAAAAACATATAACGATCTTAAATATGACACACTGGAATTAATTAAACTACCAAATGATATGTAAATCTAAAAAAACAGGATGATAGTAAGGACTGAACTATATTCATAATATTCATTCATGCCGACTGCGTGGATAGAATATCAAAAGGTTGACCTGCAGCTTGTGAGTCGTTCAGGACAATTCGCTCTGTGATAACATCAAATGATGAAACTGATACAAATGTATTGGATTTCCTAACAGTAGTTAAGACCTCAGTGGTAAAAGGATCTTGCAGCCTGAGAGAGACCAGAACACACTCTTCTCTTCTTTGCCATCCTAACATTTTAACTTTTGACTCGTGAAGACGTACCTACTGTACGTCTGGATGACAATGAGCCATCACTTTGACAGCGACGTTACGCGTTGCACGTCTGACAGAGGCTAAGAAACCGCGAGGAGCAGTTAAGGAGGAAAAAGACAGGTTTCCTACACGGAGCGGTACGTTATTTGCCTGTTCAGAGATTGCTCTTATTTCACCAAATCCCGGGACAACAGCTCGGCGAGCGGGGCCCCGGTTACAGGTCTGATTCCCTTCGTGAGCTCCCGTAATGGATAAAAAAAAAATCTGTACCCACTCCTGGCTGCATGTGCCGTGCTCCGAAAAAGCAAAACACACAAAACATCCACCGCACCGCAGAAGGTTGTAGAGAGCTGGAGGGAAAAACAAACAAGAGAGAAGATGAGGAAATATCTTGAAAGAGGTGAAGCGAAAGGAGGAGAAGAACAAAGGAGAGATGGAGGAATAAGAAGGCACAAAGAAGAGTTAGAGAAACAAAAGACAGAGAGAACTGTGGGGCAAAGAGACGGAGAGAGGTGGTTTAAAATAGCAGGAGGTTGGAAACTCATCTTCAGAGCTCATTAAAATCTCTGTGTGGTAATTAGCTGTCTGTTAATTAGGGCCAATTGGGACGTGGCAGGGCGCTCGTTGGGGGAAATCATCTTTTTACTCTCCCCGGAGATTCCTTTCTTTGACAGTAGCATTTATCGTACTGACCCCCACCCCCGGCCCCTGATCCCAACCAGACTTTTATTAGCCGGCTGTATTTCTGTGCCTGGTGCCGTGTTGTTTCGGTCTGTTGTGTTATTTCATAATCGTTGGTGCCGGAACAATTAGCAGCAGCACGGAGAAGGTGAACAGAACAAGAGTTCCTTATCTGAGCCGCGAACACAAACACTTTGTCGACAGAGCTTCATACAGTAAAGGACTAAATGTCTCCTTTGGGCCTCGACACACTGAAACCGTCATAAACAGACTTGATTGTAGGAAGTACTATCCGGAAATTAGATCGTGACGATGGTTTGGTAAATACCAGGTCCAAACCAGACCTCTAACTACATCAAACTCCTGTTTCAGATCACCTGGTCCAGATCATCTCCAAGTCTCACCTGGAGACGTGTCAGTACCTGAGGGAGGAGCTGCAGCAGATGAGCAGGCAGAACTTCCAGCAGGATGAGGTGGAGAGCTACCAGAGCAAGGTGCGTTTACTGCGGGATTTACCGGGATTTTCTATCAAACGTGTTTTTCGTTGCGCGCGGTTGTAATATCTCCCCCTGTGCAGCCGCGGGAGGCCATGTGGCAGCTCTGTGCCGTAAAGATCACCGAGGCCATCCAGTATGTGGTGGAGTTCGCCAAACGCATCGACGGCTTCATGGACCTCTGCCAGAACGACCAGATCGTGCTGCTGAAAGCCGGTGAGAGCAGCCGGCACGTGCATTAGACGCACTGAACAGTCATTTAGTTACCGCTGGAAAAGGGTTTTTTTTCTAATCAGCAGCCGTCAGAAATCTTTGACATCATTTTGATTCAGCCTGAACTCTGTGTGTCATTGTGACTAGCCACATTGCTAGCTAGCTGTCCTAAAACAAAGCACGCGACACACACCCCGGCCACGTGACCGAGAACCGGCTCTGGTGCTCAAAGCAGACCGCGTGGACGTGCTCGGACGCTGAGCGACAGGACAGCGCGGTATCCCGAGTCGCTGATGCGAGTTCACTAGCGATGACGCGCGTGAAAAAGCCGTCGCTGCGTTTCCCTTTTCACAGCATCTACTTCACACTTTGTCACAAGGAGTTTTAGCATTGCAGTGTTTGTTTTTCCAGTGGAGAACGGTATAAAACAGAAGCAGTAAAAGGGTTTCAGAGGAAGCTACAGGATCAGAACTGTCACAGGCCACTTATTTTCTTACATTTGTTTCCACGTACGTATTTACAAGCTTTTTCATTTTCACAGTTTTCTCTTTGATTACGAAATGTCATCAGAAATTTTTTCTGACACGTCAAAGTTCATAGGATAAAATCTCTCACTTCAGACATGAAAACCATCTCGTCTGAAAAGCAGATGCGCTTTAATTAGTGATGACTGATTGGTCCAATTAATAAGATAGTGAGCAGGGAGTCATTAAAGAATCATTAGGTTGATTTGAACCGATTCCGACATTGATGATCGGCGCCTCCGTGTTTCTCTGCCAGGTTCTCTGGAGGTCGTCTTCGTCCGAATGTGTCGGGTGTTTGACTCGCAGAGCAACAGCGTTTACTTCGACGGGAAATTTGCAGGTCCTGACGTCTTCAAGGGACTGGGTGAGTGGACGGCCTCTCTGGCCCACGGTACTTTTCTAACATCTCCTCTTCCTTCTTGATTTGAATGCTTCATGCGTACAGACCACTGCACCGAGTGAAGGGACTGATAAACTGAGCCCAGGGTTAAGGGGAGATTTTGAGGTTGGGCCTCCAGAATATGCTCCTGGCATTCGGAGCACCAGCGTATACACTGAGCATGAACGCAAATATCTTTCATGTTGTACTGTGCAGACTGAAAAGAAGCGCATCACAGCGTGTTAGTCAAAGTGGATTGAACAATGGCTATCTACCCCCCCCCAGCCCGGTTCTGGAGGTCAGAGGTCCATACTGGAAGTCTGATCGTTCCCATCAGCGCAGCTCGACCCAGTGCTCCTACAGATGTTTCCTCCCTTTTCTGAAACTCGTGAATCATATTTTTACACCGTGACTGAATTTTATAATTAAGATCAATGTGTTGTAATTTCCACTCACACTGATTAAACCAGTTAAAAATGCTTGTCTTTCCATATTTGGATTGTATTTCGATTTTGATCAGTTGTGACTGAATTTATTCTCGTCTCAGCAGCAAACTAACTCACTACTTCCAAAAAAAACAAAAACCCATTGTATTGTGTCCAAAGCTGTTTCATTTCCTCAGTAGTCGTTGCCAACATGTTACGTTGAGACAAAACAGCCGCTCTCTATCCCTGAATATGCGACTTTTGAAGCAGCTCCTCTGCCGGGCCTGTTTTCGAGCTTCTTCTCAGTCACATTAGAAAGGTTAAAAGTTCAATTTCTTTTCTTTTTTTCTTTCTGGAGCTCTAACAAACCAAGATGTCACATCCTCCCATCTCGGAGTATTATTCAATGTGTTTCTGTGGTTACCCCATTTTGTGTGTGTGTGTGTGTTTCCAGGTTGTGATGATTTGATCTCGTCAGTGTTTGACTTTGCTAAGAGCATGTGTTCACTGCACCTGACGGAGGACGAGCTCGCTCTCTTCTCAGCATTCGTTCTGCTCTCTGCAGGTACGTCTCTTCGCTCGGGTTTACTCACGTATACTTCAGTCCATTTGTCCCAGTGTGTCCTCCATCGTGATCTGCCACCACGTAATAGCTGAATAAACGTGTGTGTGTGTGTGTGTGTGTGTGTGTGCGTGTGTGTGTGTGTGCGTGTTTGTGTGTGCGCAGACCGGTCGTGGCTGCAGGAGAAGCTGCAGGTGGAGAAGCTGCAGCAGAAGACTCAGCTGGCTCTGCAACACGTCCTGCAGAAGAACCAGAGAGAGCATGGAGTGCTGAGCAAGGTACACACCAGAAAACACACACACACACACACACACACACAGATAGATTTCTCAGGACTCATCAGGTGGGTTTAAGCAGTACTCACTGCGGTGGGTTGATCACATTAGACTCGAGGTTCAGGTTGACCTCATAAAAACTGTTCACATCTCAGTGTCTAGACACAATGAATTGATATCAATTGGTCCTAAACACTGACCGACGTCCACCTGTTCACACCAGACCTCAGCCATATACTGTGCATAGAACTTAGTTGTTAAAGAAAAAGCTGTGGGCCAAATGGAAAATGGCCTCACACTGCCCTTTTGTGGAGAAGCTGTGAACTACAAATTCTAAAGATTCATTTAATAGATAGATTCATCTTTTTGACTTTAACTCACTTCCTCTCCTTGTCTCCTCCTCCTCGTCTCCTCAGCTCAGATGTAAGGTTTCAGCGTTGCGTTCACTGTGCAGTCGACACACAGAGAAACTGTCAGCGTTCAGAGCCGTTTACCCCGACATCGTTCAGACACACTTCCCTCCTCTTTACAAGGAGCTGTTTGGTGCCGACCTCGAACTGACGCTGCAGACCCACGAGTAAACGGCGGCCACGTGCTCCACGGAGCCGACCAGCACCGAGCTGCTGGATTCAGACGGACCAAGTCCGGTTTGAGCGACCACGGGGGACGGGACAGAAACTGTATGCAACTTGGCTGCTGCACTTTTCCCGGACAACTGAGGCTTCAGAAAACGGAGAGATGTGAAACTCCTCTTCTCCTCGGTTTGTCTTTCTTCACCGCCTCTTCTCATGGCCCTGGGTTCGGATGCAGTGAGGAGTCAGGTGGTCTCCCTCCACTGACACACATCTTGTATCAAAGACCCTGGGTCTGGGTCAGATTCAGCTCTGACATTAAAATGCACTTTCAGTATTCACACTGAAACCTGGTTTGTTTTCCCTTCACTGACCACCTCTTCTTCTTACTGTCACTTCACTTCTGAGCAAATGATCGACGCCGCAAAATTCATTCACATGTCCTCCAGAAAAAGCTTTAGCTACGGTGGCTAGGGAGCTAGCTGGCCTTGGACGGGCCTACTGGACACAGGCCCGAGGGCCCTTGGGGTCATGGACCACAAAGACACTCAAAATGACAACTACAGAAAAATAAAATGACCGCTTTTGCGTGCTGGATCCCAGGGGCCCGTTGTCTCGTATTCCATCCATATAACTGGGAACATGCAAGCTGGTGCTATCCAGCCGAAATAGCCTATCTTTACAAACTTTGGGATGTCCACTAGAATTTAAAATAAAGTTCTGTGTGTTTGAATAATGCTTGGCCAAATAACATGGGTTTACGCTGTTTACAGTCACCGAGTTTAAGAGGTTAATGAAATTTCCGAGAAGCCACCAAATGAAAGTCAACCTGCGTTTCTAGCATCTGGTGTAATAAGAAGATTCTGAAAAGGACAGTCCTGTAACTGGGAGCTTCAGAGCTGCGTCTTAACTAATGTGGGTCTGCTGCCATTTTATTTTTAAAGTTTCTAGCTTCAGTGTCTTGTAGGGGGGGTCACAACCAGAATGTCCTTTCTTTTGATGCTGGAAGTTTCTGTCCACTGGCGGATTTTAGCAGCCACGTGTTTTTTCTAGAGGGAGTTTAAATGGGGTCAGTTGGTCTGTGCGAGCCGAAATTCAGTCTCCTCTCCTCTAACTTCTCTGGATATCTGCTGATGCATCGCTCAGGTTAATGCCCGTGGTTCAGAGGTCAAGTGTCCACAGAGATGAATCTCACCAAACACTCACATTCACATCTCTTGTTGTTACACTCGATCATTAACTAGCAGAAGATGTTTGACCAGACTTGAAAATTGGCCCCATGTAGGTGGTCGGTGACTCAAGTCTTATTTGGTGACTTCTCGACGACATTACTTCTTTTCTTGAGAATGTGTTAATTTAACGGAAGAAAGATCCTTTTCTCTGTGGTTTTAAAGTAAATGTTGAAAATCAGGAAACACAAGAGCACAAACAAAGACGAACTGATCCTAAAACACTTTTGACCTCATCAACAAAAACGTAGAAAGCCAATATGCACAAATGGAACCAGGTCAAGCTCAACGGCTACAGCCGACTGATCCAAAGGAGGCTGAGACCTTACTGCTCGATAAAACCATTCGGAAACTTCTGCTTCTCCACAGCACCGACCACTGAGGCTCATGGGTACTGTAGGATTTAGAGTCGTGTGAATTCAGGAACATTAAACGCACTTCTTAAAAGTTATACATTTACGGTGAACATGACTCCGTGATTACTCTTGAACGTGAATAGATAAACAGTAGAGCATTTTGGAGCAGACTTGTCCAGACTCACCACAGACGTAACTTGACAGTGGACAGTCGCCATCCCTGAGTTCTGGTTGGTTTTGTTGTGCTGATGATTTCATTCATCCTCCTCCTGCCTTTCGTCCTCTCGGCAGCCTCTTCCTCCTCTGACTGTAACATCTGCATCGACACCTGCAGACAGCGGCTAATTCATTCACACCCAGCAGTTAGCCTGTGGCACCACCTGCTGGTTGTGAGTTGAAAGAGCAGGTTTCCTTATTTCCCCTGTCAGTTTGTCTGCAGCTCGGGGTTTAAATTTATGGATGAGACCAATGTGAGAAAAACCATGTTTACATTTTACTGAAAGAGTAACACAGATTAATTCAACATCCATCCAGCTTCATGAAAGCAACGAAAGTTAATAGGAGCAATACAGACAGTGCTTCACAAAAAAAGAAACTATGCAGCGTGAAGTAAAATGAAGTGATGAAATATTAATAGCTGTTGCACTAATACCTGTCTATCTACTATCTACTGCCTGCGCGTGCGTGTGTGTGTGTGTCTGATGTGTGTTCATGAGTGTGTGAACATTTTTGTTATCTGTGGTAAACTTTCAACCATTTTAAGTGCTTGGACTTCAGACTGCTGGGAGGAGCCAAGGTTTATCCATCATCCACTGCCTCACTTTTCAAGAAAATTCCAGAAATTTACTGGAAAGAGAAAAAAAAATCCCTTATATGGCACATCACAGGGGGATTTAAGCACTCACAGCAGCCACTGAGCAAACCACAAACAGAATCAATTTAGTTAGGAGCTAGATGGGTTAAAGCTCCATTCAGCCAGTTCCGACCACAAGAGAGCAGGAAGTAGACCCCGACCCAAGCATATAGAATTAAAGCAAGTTCTTATGGGTATCATATTAGCAAACAGCTAGCATGCCACATCCAGCAGAAACAGAGCAGCAGGAGCTTCCCTCCCGAGTCCTCTCAGTCCACCTCTTGGATGTCTGCTGGTTTAATTCCCCAGCTCATGGGAGAACTGTCCTAGGGTTGCTGGATTTCCCACGCCCCTCCTCATTAACTTAGATTTTCCAATGGGAGCTCTTGAGCTGGAAGTGGTTTTTTCCTATGCCAAGGTTACTGATGATGACTCAACTATGCAGACAGATGAACCAACCAATCAGGCATTTTAGGGCTGATACTGATCAGCAACCGCGTTCCTGTTCACCTTTTCTTTTTTTTTTTTTTGGCCACCCTCTGAAAATCTTGTCTTTGCTGACCTCCAGTGGTGTTTAACTTCCCACCTTGTAGCAGTGATGCACATGTGTTCTCCAGGACCCCCGAGCCATCACTGTTTGGTGTGGCTGTAACAGAGCACACCTCTGACCACCGCCAAAAGATCCCGTGATCCCTGAATCCCCATGGGTCACATTCTAAAAGCACTGGATCCTGGAACACGTCAAACCATCCAATTTGATAGCATTTGTTAGCCCTCCTCTGCCTGGTATACTACCACGTTTTTCAAGCTCTACACTCATCTGTGTCATCTGCTGTTACATATAGACCACAGACATTTGTAGTCTTTAAGCCTTATCAGGGTTATTTTCTAGAACTTGTCCAATTTTCTCCAGAGCCACAGAAAACATCAAACAACTTTTTTCACACACACAACTGGTGATTTGACTTTGACACGTAAAAATCAGTGGAGCACCTCTTTAACAACCATAGTACATTACCCACGTTATAGTCAACCTAACGATTAATATATTCCTCTGTAGTAGCAAGTATTCATTGTACAAGGGGTATTTTTAATGACTCATTGCATCTTGTCACAGTTCATTATACCTTCCAGAATCAGCAAGTACGTCTCACCTTCAAACATCAGGATTTAAACAGCAAATCAGTTTGGAATAAAATAATCAATAACATCATTACTGTTATGTTTTACCACCTGCTCCATTTCACCATGTGTCTCGATGTCAAAAGTCCAATAAAATCCTGTATTTCTGGCACACGATGAATTTAACTTTAGCCATAACTGAATGTCAAGCAATAATGTAAATGTTGTATTTAATCTTTACCGTGTATAGTTTGAAACATGTGGCATGGCAACGCAGACTCTAATTTATAAGATTTCATTTGGGGGTTTTCTTCCGAGTCCCGCGTGTTATTGGCTTACTACTTTGTGTCGACCTGTCACGTGATCACGTACGCTGACGACATACTTTCCTCCCTCCATGCCTCCTTATCGGTTTGGCCCCCATTCTGTAAGTAACTTAGTTAAAGAGTCTGTACAGGCCACAGGAAAATACTGCTATAAATGGCTACTGAGCGTCAGACTTTTTATCTGTTGACTGATACGCATCATGATGTGTAATATCTGGTTTGATATGCACTGCTCTCTTTTAGAGTTAGTTTAGTTGCAGGGAGCAGCCTTTTTTGTGTTTTTAATATGCGTGTGGTGATAGTTGAACTTTTAACGTTAGCAGGGTCTGGATTTTACCAACTATGCCACATTGTATGTTTTTTCACAGGGTTACCAATTAAAGGAAAATTCAGTCTTTCAGCATCCTGATAGTAACAGCATTTTCAGACAGTACATGTTTAGCTCTGATTTCCTGGTTTACGGTCAATCAGTGCATTATATTTAAATGGGCATAAGATAATCAGCACGTACAATTTGATATCATAAAGCTAATACTGGGATGTGTTAGACCAGGCCGTCCTGTTGATTTTTTTTTTGACGGAATTTTATTGTTTTTAGTTCATCAAACTAAGCTAACTAGGCTAACAATGGCAAGCTAGTTGATTTATCTGACCTTTGTGCATAATTTAGGTAAAATGCTTTTCCGACCTGGTTTCTTGTCCTGAGTCGTAAGAAAGACAGAATTTTCCTTTAAATTATCAAATGTAATTATGATTATGAAATATCATAGTCCAGGATGTTACTGCATTGCTCAGCCTGCACCTGCATCAGTGTGTCAGGCTCGGGCCTGTAAGTTTCTTTGTTTGAACTGGTCAAACACGACTTCTTTTGTTTTGATACGAAGCAGTGCTGCTGTATCTGAAATGTATTGAAAATAAAACAGAGAGAGGAATGCATCAGTTTGTTTTGGCGTCTTTCAGAGTCAATGCACTTCTGCTTTAGCTACAAAAACATCATAAATCAAATAACCCCTAGCTCGTCTGACTGCTCGTGCCGCGAGTTTGAGCACAGAGTCTGCGAAGGTTCGAGCCTTCACACAGCAGGGTTTTAGGTGGGCCGTTGCTTTAAACCGAAATAGCCTTCGAATTTTTTTCAAATTCCTGTAATTCATTTTGATTAAATACAGGTGATTTTCCTCCTAAACCTTAAGAAATGACTTTAATCAGAACTACTGTGAGAGGCAGCTACGAGAAGGAAAATGGAAAAACTTGGGTCTGAGTGTCCTTTAGAAACCAGAAGATACAAGATTAAGGCAGAAGTTTAAGAGCTAAAGAAAGCAAACCGAACATGAGGCCAGGTTAAGAAAAGCTGACGGCAGTCTTGATGGAGTTACCATACAGTGAACCTGAAAAGGAGACGGTGGCATGATGAAGACCGGATGTTTGTTGCTGCTCTGCTCAGTCTGAGACTCAACGGTTGACGAGAACAATCACGTACGGCTGGTTTCACCTGATAAGCTGATGTTTGAACAGGTGAGTGGTCTCCAGGAGAAGAGCCCATCCCATATAGATTACTTGTCTTTTTATGTCCTCCATGTCTTCTGTTGACGTCACTGTCATTTCTGTTACTCATTTTATACTGTTGCTCATCTTGTTTTCATTGTATTTTATTTTACTCTGCACTGGAAGGCATTTATTACTATTTGCAAGCAAAACTTTATCAAACCATAAATATTCGACATATATTCGCATCATTTTATACACATTTACACAAAAATCAGCTTGATAGATTTGGTAAATTTGGAAACACCAAAATATTAGCTAGAAGCTTAAAATGAAGTTCTGTGTTTGAACACTGCTTAGCAGCACAACTTCAGTTTGCAGAGAGGCACCAAAGCATGTGGGAGACTTTAAGAGGTCGAGACAATCAGCAATGAGCAACTTCTACCCCGGGGACGGTTAGTTTTCTGCACGGCCCTCCTTCAAAACAAAGCATTTCTGGAAAGAGATGTCGAGTTTCTCCAGTAGCAGCATGAAACGCTTAAACCTCTCATCACAGCTAAAGTCCATTCATGTCCATTACTGCAGCATGAAGACAGGATTCCCGCAGACTCATATCTCAAAATCTTAGCAGATAAACCCCTCGGCATGCCAGTGGGAAATTGTATTCTGGGAGTTGGATGAACTAACCCTTTAAAAAAAAACAACCCAAAAATCCATCACACTACCATTCTCTCATCCTGCATTTGCTCTGATGCTTTTCTCCACAATCCGTCAGCTATCAATCTGTAGGAATGTAATATTTTCCTCCAGCAAGGAAAAAGAAAGAAGGGAGGATGGGGAGACAGGAAATCAGAGGAGAGGGAACAGCAGAGAAGAGGAGGAGAGAAGTCAAGGTGGAGGAAAGAAGAAAAGATACATAGGAAAGGGAAGAAGAGAGGACATGGAACAGTGTTGTTTCCTGTGAGGTGCTGACATGAAGTGTCTGTATCAGACATCGGTTTTTCTCCCCAGTAGATGGCAGTAGAGTCTAGGTGTGTCTCAGCACCTGCAGTAGGAGCGGAGTCAGTTTTCCAGCAGAAAACAGATGAAACCAGTTTCTGTTTTCTCTTTACATCCTCTGAACTTTCATGTGTGATCCGGCTTCCAACACAGAAGTAGCCATTGCAGCTTCCTTCACTTTTGTTTTTTACTCCTCCGTCAGACCCTCTGCTCTCCTCAAACATCCCTCCTGAAAAAACAGTTTCACATCACCTTTATGGCCACTTATTTTCCCATCAGCCCCTCCCGACTGTGGCTGTGACTTTCATAACATTGCAGGAGATGTTGTCTTGTTAATTTGGTGTAATTATGTTTTACATTTTAAAGTTGAAAACATGTACTTTTTAAATATTTTTAGACTCAGTATAGTAATAATACATCTCATAAGTTGTAGAGCCAAATGAATAAAGGACTGAATATATTCCTTTCAGTGTGGAGAGAATGGAAACAGGTTTATAAACAGTTGATTTACGGTTGGAATTTCACGAAAGAGTAATAGTTTGACGTTTTGGGAAAGACGCTGATTTGCTTTCTGACTGTGAGGTAGATGAGACGATCAATATCAATCTCATGTCTGTGCTTTTAACAATGGAGCTATCTGCATTAGCTTAGCATAAAGACCGGAGGCAGGGGGAAACAGGTTGCCTGGCCCTGTCTAAGGTTAAAAAATGATCCTATCCGCATGTCTAAAGCCCACTAGTTAACATGTATCTCGTTTCTCACACTAGGCTAAGCTAAGCTAAGCTAAGCTAAGCTAAGCTAAGCTAAGCTAAGCTAAGCTATTTAAAGCTAAGCTAACTGTCTCCTGGCTACAGCTTTATATTTACCATACAGACAGAGTGGTATCAATCTTATTCTGCATGGAAAAGTATTTAGATATAAAGTCATTTATCCGAACAGAAGCTAAATTTCACCTCACTTTCTTCGTGTAAGTTGGACCGTTGGGGTGTGTTTGCAGTCCATGTCCGTTCAACACGCACACTCAGTGTACCAACTTAGCCGCAGTTAGCCCACACACATGCAGAGACGAGACCTAAAGCAGGGAAAACACCTCTGATCAAGCCTAAAATCTCACCCTTGTGTTGCTTCCTCAACGTTTGCCTCTCGTGGTCGTTGAGGGAAAAACACTCACTACATCTGCAGTCATCACAAGCGGTCAAGTACCGGTGGGTGCTTTTTCTGCCTCCGGCCTCTGGGGGCAGTAATCAGCCCATTACAGTTTGGTGAGATTCGAACAGTATTTCTCAGTTTTACAAGAGGAAAGACTTACAGGATGAAAACTAGCTGGTTGGTTTAGGCAACTCAGACTTTGAAAACCTACCTGGAGCTCCATCTCTTTCTGTCGTCTTCCTCCAGTTTCTCTGCTTTTGTTCTCGTCTCCGCACGAACAAGAACAGAGACGTCACATAGTCGCAGGTGAAGTGTGAATGTTTCACCGAGGCTGAAATGTTTTCGACTTAAACAGACCTCTGCCTCCTCGTTCTGTGCTGCCCAGGGTGAGTTCTGGTGTGGATTTGATGCCCAGAGACGACTCTAGCGCTTGACGCCGAGGCCGCTGTTCTGTCAGATCACGCTGTGTTTATGAGAGACAACTAATTAAATAAAAACAGAAGAACACCCACAAACACATCACTGTGAATTTTGTGATGCCTAAATCATACAAACTGATGACATGAATAAAATATGAGGAGGAGGAAGGTGTGCGTTAGTGCTGGGAGGTAAAACGGGGGTGGCAGCCTTATGAAGTTGCCCATCTGTAATGAGAACTCCTTTGGTAAATTAGCCCTTCACTAATGAACAAGAATCAGAAGCTGTAAATGGGTTTTAATGAAACAGGAAGTTTTAAACAGGTTATGTCAACACCGGCTCACACTTTTAATGCTCTGCTCATTTTGTCCTCATTACCACCCGTTTAGTCTCACACACACACACACACAGGAGGGATGTAAAGAACATCAGGGAATATCAAAGTGAAAGACTTTACAGACGAGCTCACGCTGTCATTTTACCGGAGCAGAATGTCCTCGTCGTTAATGTGGAAACACACGCAGAGATAAAATGTTCCACCTGCAACAACGCACTGAGTCTGGGGAAAATAACCCCGTTAGGGAGACACGGGACAGGGGGAGCACGTGCTTACAAAAACCTGCGGTACAAGCTGAGGTGGACGACACGTCAGCCGTCGAGGCGTGTAGCAGGGGCGGGCGTTGCCACAAAATTCGTTTCCGTACCAGCGCCAGAATCAGCGAGATTGATATTTATACTGTCGTTACGAGCAGCAAACATATCAGGTAAGCAAGAGCAATATGTCTCCATGATTTATGAGGTGAAAGCATCATCAATAGGCCACTTCTCAACATGGTTTCATTACCACTGCTTAATGACTTAATCACATGCATGTTTAAACACAAGGCGCTTTTTAATGGTCATTAACAAGTGTTCATTATGTGAATTCTCTGAACTAATGAGGTGGTCATAGCACACAACAGTCAGCAGAGATGCAAGTACTCCAGCACTAGTCAGAGTGTTCATGTGGCCAGGATGTGACCTAGCGTTATGGATCGATTCCTGATGCTAGTATCGATACTCAAAACAAGACGTCGTATCAGTGGTACCGGAGCCTTGGGAACTGATCCACCCACCCCCGGTATGTCATGCAAATCTTTGTTTATTTATACTGATACAAAGGCAGGTCGAGTTTCGGTCCTTCCCACCTGGCCAGGGTGCACTAACAGACACCTACTGTGAGCTGCAACCGGTCCCGCACTTCATGGCCACATGCACCTGGGTCAAAAGAGTCTGGCAGTGAGGGGCTGTTGACTGCTGGTTAGCCAGTTAGCTCACTAGCTTGCTCACTACTACCACCTACTTGTATTTTTGTATTTTCCAGCTCTTCCTTTTCCTTATTCCTGAACCAGCGTCTGTGAGAGTTACTGGTATGCTCCACTTTGCAGAGAAACAACCGTAGCATATTTTTCATGGGGAAAAATGGCATGTCTGCACTATAGACACGGGAACTCTGGGGGTTCCCGTGAAACCAGATGATGAAACGTTCTATTATAGAACCTTTGCCTTTGTTATCTTAAAATTCTACTTTGTTAAAGTAATGAGAAATGATGGTGAAAATTGTGTATAACGAACATTAAATGAATTACAGGTACCCTCCATGATTTTAAAATGCATCATCATTGTTCAGCAGTATTTTCCATTTAAAGGAACAGTGGGACCTTTTGAGAAAATATCCTTATTCGCTGTCATTGAGTACAGCTAAGCGTGAAGGAGTTCAAATACAGACCAGCCGGTTCCTCTAATACTCACGAATCCAGAAGCTGCATCTTGTTTTTTAATTTAATCGAAAAGAGAAATGTAAGATTGACATGTTGAGACGAGTTACAGTATGTGCTTGAACCTCTTCTTGGCCAACAGCAGGCAGGAGCAGTGCCTTGTCCTGAGAGTCACCAGAAATGTATCCACTGCTCAGAGCGAACTGGGGAAAGCACCTGTGGTTGAAGCCGCCCTCGTCAAATGGATGGATGCGTGGTAACATCGTGCCCCCTTGAGCGGGCGCTTGCTGACGGAGAAGGCAGGAGAATCGGCAGCGCATGGGAGAGCACAATTGCAGAGAGAAGAAAAACATGTGGAAAGCCGACGAGAGCAGAATTTGAGTTGGAGCACAACCTGGAGGCACCCTGACAATGAAAGAGGGGAGAAAAGAAGTCTACGGAAAGGATCACTGCTCTCTCCGCTTCTTCTGCCGCTGGGAAAAAGAAGGAACTTCTTGTCACTGGCAAAAGTCAGAACCCCCCCGCTTCACAAAGTACGCACGCTGGCTGTCCGTCACGCTGCTAATGCTTCTGCATGGACGACGAGGAAACTCTTTGCGGAGTGGCTGAAGGAGTGGGATCGCAAATTGGGCCGAGAGGGGAAGAATATTCTGCTGCTTGTGGACAGCTGTCCAGCCCCCGATGTGACAAACACAACACCAAGAAGCATCAGAGTTGGGTTCCCGTCAAGGAGCACAGCCTCCATTCTCCAGCCCTGCGACCAGGGCATCGTCAGAGCGGCTTCGGCTTACTTTGGCAGGGAGATGCCCGCACTGTACTACAGCAGACTGAAGAGGGAAGCCGAGCTACTGCTGCGGCTACTGCAAAAAAAAAACTGCCTCTAATAAATATACAAATGTCAATTAGATGGTAATCTGCCCGAGAAATTAAGAAAGTGAAAAAAATGCGGTTATAATAATCACCTGCTTGTGGTGATCAATTTGACCCGGACAGACGTGATGACTTTGAGCGCTCTCCACTGTAGCACTGGCAGACTCCCTTTGTTTTTGGACTGTTCACAGAGAAGAGTTTACACTTGGCAGCTGACTGGGTTTTGTTCTGTGCTCGTCCTGGCTGAAGACAAACCCTATTAAATCCGGAGAGAGATCAGTATTACAACAAAACAAGGCGCAGCAACGGCTGTCTGTTCACCGCCAAGCTGTAATGTCCAAACGCTTCCCCCGAATCCCCTGAATGAGATTTTGATATTCACATACGGGTTACATGTGCCTCCTCTTCTTTTACCTCTTTAGCCATTCATCCGGCCCTGCGGCTCTAATTAGCGGGACACACAGGAGGACGTCGCTGACGACAGGCTGAGGGAACAAGGAGAGGAGGGAGTCACTGGGGAGGTGTGTTTGTTAATGAGATGGATCGGACTTGGCAGGCGGCAGAGTCTGGCACCACACTGTGGACAGAGAGCGACGGACGCACGAATCTGTGAGCTCCACTCACACTTAACCAAACAAATCTGGAGCAACAGCAGAGACCTGGACTGTAAATAGCCTCAGAGTCTATTTCAGAGCCTGGGGATTATCCGCTTTTTCATACCATCAGTTTGATAAAACCTCGGTGAGGCATACGTGGACAGTAGGACGGATTTCACGGTGGAACAGAGTGAGAGGACTGCAGCCTCGGCTACAGGAAGGTTTCTCAGAGGCGGTAATGATCTCAGCGAATAATCGGGCAGAGAAGTCGAGCTGCTGTGTTCTCTGTGGGCATTTGGCACATCTGACCACACAGTGATGTGAGAAGAGGTGCGTTGGCTTCGCCATCTAATGCGAAACACCTGTGGGACATCACTGGCCGAAAGGTCAACGTGCTTGAAGGTTGGAACCCACAAACAGCAAAGAAGCAGTGGTTTGACTCGACCTCTGAGCCCGAACGGACAGAGAGAAAATACCCAGTGTTCTGCTCAGCTCAGGAAGTGATGTAGAGTAAATGTACTAGAGCCCGATCGGCACTAGTTTTTCACTGATGCCGGTGTTTTACAATAATAATACATCGGCCAATATACTGTAACATCAGCACAAATTGACTGACTGATTGATTGATTGATTAATTGATTGATTTGGATCTCTTTAGTTAGTTTTTTTTTTTTTTAAAGCATTATGACATGCAGCGAGTGGGACAGTTTACAGTTCAAAAATAAACCTGTCAGTGCTTTCTGATACAAAAACTAGTGGAGACAAATGGAGATAAATAGGCTGGATTGGATTTTAGAAAGAAAACTACCAGTCAGTATTCGTGCTCTGATATGAGAAGCCTTGTAATTACAGATTTCTGACATCAGCCGAAGTCCATTGTTCTGTGCAATTACACCCAAAGTTAATGGATACAGTGTCACATCGTCGCTGACAACGTGAAAATCCGAAGTCATACGCATGGGAATCTTCCCCAATGCTTTCCTGGGAGTGATGGGGATGCTGTTAGACTTGCAGGTATTTGGTCATAAACCAAAGGGTTGGACCAATTACTATGCTGACCTGCTGATGGCGCCGGATGAAAAATCAGTTCCCCGAACTTATTAGGATTCATCCTCTAGAAGCCGTTCCTGAGCTAAATGTCATGCCAGTCGATCCAGCGGACGTTGAGATGTTTCACGGGATAAGTGAAAACTCTGAGCTGCATGACAAAACCTGCATCACAATGAAATCAAAATATTGCTAAATTACACCCGGCTGAAGTGGAAAGGCTAATGTTTCGCAGCGACACAGAGCAATGGAAACGTTAGGAAACCATCAGACCTGTGAGGAGGCTGGAACCTTCCTCACATCCACACACGGAACCAACAGGAACGTCAGGTTTCCATCACGTTCTCCACGCGGTTTTCCATCGTCTCAGCTTCGACCTCCTTTAATGACCTCGTCTCTTCTTCTGTGGTGGTTTAGCGGCAGCAACCGGAGCTCCACCAGCTGTTTATCAGCTCGTATTCACACTGCAGCAGTGGATCATATCTCAAATAAAAAGGCACAAAAAAGGCCCCAAAAATACTATGAAAAAACTCTATATATTTGCTGAGATAATTCCGTCTGAAGCAAAGTGGTGGATCAACAGACTGGCTGACACTGCCATCCATGAAGAGTGAAGCTAAAACATCTACCTGCATTATGAGTCCACAATCAACGCCAGATGAGCCCGGACATTCCCACTGCACCTTGAAATCCTTTTCCTGCGAAGCCACATGGCTGCAGAGTGCGACTGATGGCAGGAGGATGAGTGGCAGCAGAACACAGAGCTGCAGGACAGACACCCTCCGGCTGTCACCTCAAATGGATCACATCCTGTGTTCTCCATTTTCTCATCTCGACCCCCCCGCCCACACACGAACGCAGCATCCGCTTCCGTCCACCATACTATCTGCTCAGCGAGGTCACTTCTCCTGCCGGCCTGCCTGCCGTGTCAGAGCTCTTCAGAGGTTTATCACCTTATCTTCCTGCTCAGGGCCGCACGGAGCGTCTGATAAAAATCACATTGCGCTCTCTGTCCAATGACACGCCTGAAACTGCTCCAGGCCAAAGCCATTAGCTACTCTTCACGGTTATTTTCACTCAGGTCATACTTCCCTGCCGCCGACTCGAATCATTTCATTCACAGGAGGCTCTGACATATTTCATATTTTCATGCACTCAAATGATCATGTATTTTAGATTTATTCCCTGAGTGCTGTGTATGAAGCAGCGTAGACATAAACGAACCGGTGCTAGTCAAGTTGAAGATGAAGTGCTGTTGACAGTGCACTTCTCATATCCTGCAGCAGTCACATAACTAGGATAAGATGAACTTTATTGATCCCACAGGGGGAAATTTGCAATTTCAGAGACAAAGCAGGGTGTTGGGAACGCCGATCTGTGTTTAACATGCTACCGATTTTTTTCACGAGCTCTTTGGAAAAGTCAGTCAACACATCAGGTTCAGTAAAGTGCAGACTGGTGGAATTCGATTTTCCTCTGTGGGTCCATGTTACGCTGAGGGTGCAAGAGACATCACCAAAACTGTCCAATCAGGGAGTTACCTGTCAGTCTGTACGACTTCACGTTTACTCCTCTTGGTGTGTTTGTAAAAAGTCAGAGTGAACACAGACTGGATCAGAAATGAAAAACAACAACGTCTCTTCTTTTTGTCCTGGTCTGGACCAAATGACCTGAACATTATGATGCAGACCTGGTACTTTATGATGATAAGGTAGGAACACTATTTTTTTATCGATGTTCCATTGTAGCCTCCTTTTAAGAGAATATTAACTGTAAATAAAATGTACCCTTGCTGCTACTACGAAAGCCTTTTTTGCTAGATGAACTGTTTAGAGAGCTGTTAGTGAGGAAATCCCACTAAAAATGTGACAGTGGATGAATCAGACGTTTCTCCCAGTCCCCAGTGGGAATTTGACCCTTATCCTCTGTGCAGTTAGAATGTAGTATGGAATCAGTACTGGTGAGTATCTTTTCAAATTATCACACAGTTAGGTCCATAAGTATTTGTACAGTGACAGTTTTTGTAAATTTGCCTCTCTACATCACCGTGATGGATCTGAAGTGAATCCATAAAGATGTGACTTAAGTGTAGACTTCCAGTTTTAATTAAAGGGGTTTAAAGAAAATAGCACATTAACCATTTAGGAATTGAAGCCATTTTTATACATAGTCCCTCAATTTCAGAGGCTCAGATTTAATTGGACAAACCAACATAATCATAAATATAAGGATTATTTTTAACACTTGGATGAAAATCCTTTGTAGTCAATGTCTGCTTGAGGTCTGGAACCAATGGACGTCACCAAATGCTGAGTTTCCTCCCTTGACATGCTCTTCCAGGCCTTTTACTGCAGCCGCCTTCAGTTGCTGATTGGCTGTGGGTCTTTCTGCCCTCAGTTTTTTCTTCAGTTAGTGAAACGCAGGCTCAGTTGCGTTGAGGTCAGGTCACTGACTCGGCCATTTAAGAATATTCCGTTTCTTTGCTTTGTGTTGCCATACATGCCCATCCTGTAACACTGCCTCCACCATGTTTGACATATGATTTGGTGGCTTTGGATCATGAGCCGATCCTTTCCATCTCCATACTCTTCTCTGCCACCATCTCTGGTCTTTCTGTTCTTGAGTGTTACCAGTGGTTTGCTCCTTGTGGCGAATCCTCTGTATTTACACTCATGAAGGCGTCTCTTGATTGTTGACTGTGACAATAATACACCTGCCTCCTCCAGAGTGTTCTTGACCTGACTAGATGTTGTGAAGGGTTTTTCTTCACCAAGGAAATAATTCTGCGATCATCCACTTCCTCCGTGGTCTTCCAGGCCTTTTGGTGGTGCTGAGCTCACCAGTTCATTCCTTCTTTTTAAGGATGCACCACATTGTGGGTTTGTCCAGTCCTGAAGTGTCTGCCATCTGTCCGATAGGTTTGTTTTCTTATTTCCATGGAATGATGGCCTCCTTCATTTGAAACAAAACCTCTTTGGACAGCATGTTGATAGTTCCCATGAACAGCAACCAAACGCAAATTCAACACTTTGAATCAACTCCAGAGCTTTTATTTGCTTAATTTGTCAGGAAATAATGAGGGAACGGGCCACACCTGAACATGACACTGATCAATTTTCAATTGTCCAATTACTTTCTGAAAATGAGGGAGTGTAATTCCTAAACGGTTAATGAGTTTTTTCTATTGTGTGTTTGTTGTTTTGGTTATGAGTAATAATCTATTCATTTTCAGCTCAATGTTTCCGCTCTGTATAAACACAAACATGCACACACAGGCAGTTTATGGCTGAAGTATTAAAAAACGTCCATACTTCATTAATATCTGCTTCCTCTACAGCAGAGTGATGGACACTCTTTCTTCAGCATCGTCCAGCGGGGTAACTTTCACCACATCTTCCTCAATTTCCTCCCACTATTCACCGTTACCTCGACCCCCTCCATCTCTGCTTCACCTCCCCCACCTGACATCGTCCTGCATCGGTCTATTTTCTCCTCTCTCTCCCTCTGTGTTTCTGTCTTGATCACATCTGAGTGCCGGCAGGACCGATCCATGCCTCCCATTCCCTGCACCCCGCGTTCCCACCATTTTTCACTTATTTCCCAGGTTCCCCTTCTCTCTGGCGTGTTTTCTTAACCTCTCCTAGGGTGTGAGGAGAGGCTTGCTGCAGAGGATGCAGCCGAGCTTCTTTTCAGCCCTGTTACATTCAGAAAATAGTTCGTGTTACCTGAGTCTCAAGGTAAAGATCTAACACTGATGGCTGAGTCACTTCCCACCATGCTCTCATTTCTATCCTCCTCCGATCTCTCCGTCCTTCCTCTTTCCTCTTCCCTTCTCCTCGCGTTGTCATGTCTTGCCGTCATTCTCCTGTTCTCTCCATTATGTCTCTGGCTCTGAGCACAGCTGCGGTCCACTGTTTGCTACGGAGGTATAATGGAGCTAAAGCCATTTCAGGTAAATAGCCTGCTTCGCTGCCTAGCTGCAGAGGTCTGCCTTGAACAGCTGCCTTGAGTTTCATCAAGGTCCTAAACTTGGATGTGGAGTCTGAAATGAGACAAAGCATTAAAATCGGTGAATGCTTTGTCATTTCAAAATGTAAACAGTACGAGCCATCGTGAGAAAGGTGACTACTTCTGAGAATCATTACCCGTTAACATTTCAGAATAGAACAAAGATCAAAAGTAGAGCGCAGTGTAGTAAAATGGCGTCAGAAAAATAACATCTGCGCACAAGTTCACTGAATATAAAGTTAAATGATATTGTTGAGAGTTTAACATTTGTCAACAATGGGGGGAAGTGACGAATTGCATTTACTCTCGTTACTGTAACAGTTGTTTGTTTGTGGACTTGAGTATTTCTTTATTTCAAGTATTGCACTTCGCTGTTCTTCATTTCTGAACGCGCCTCGACCAACAAGCTGGATTCCTACATGACACCTGCCGGCTGCTGTACAAATGAAATGCAGGCTGTTTTCAGTTCAAAACAAAAAATGTCACCCACCAAAAAAATAACTAAATAGAAATCAAGACGTGCAAACAAAGCAGGGATTCATTTTTCATTAATTAACACACACAGTCTGATGTAGAAGTGACGCTTCATTTGGGTTGACAGTGTTTTCTCCCTGCTATTCTGTGTTCTTGCTAACTAGGCCTTAAAAATGTTAAAGCATATTGAACAGGGATCATTTAACTGGTGTCTGAGACACATCAGCTGTTACTAAGCTGAATTAACCTCCTGAGACAACCACCCTTCACTGGACGACGATGGAGGGGCTCCAGTTGGTTGTTGACAACAAACAGAACGGGAAGAAACAGATATTTAACTGCTGTTCCGTTTACCTGCCGTTTGGCTTTGGATAATGAATCGCAATCTGAAAATCAACCCCAAGTTTCAAGAAATACATTAGTGTGGACATGGCTCTAGTTTTTTATTCTCATGACCGGTGTGACGGAACATTCATCTGCCAAAACCGCAGCTTCATGAGGTATTTTAACTTTCTTTTTATCAAAGTGGCAGCATCACTGGCCACCGGAGATGCAGTGGGTCCAATCAGGATATACTGGATCAGTATCATCTAAAACCAATCAAATTCGGATCCTGACTTTACTCTACTGTGTTGTCAGCTCAGCTTGCCAATGGTTCAGCGCTGCTCCTTTACAACAGCCGGCCTCTGCAGTGCAGCATTTCACCGCATATCCAAGGGAAGATTACAGAGCGTGAACGTGAAAAATTACTTGGTCGCACCAGTGACTCTGAGTTCCGACACAGAGGCTGAAAAAATATAGACTTATACAGATCCAGTCCAATAAAGGACTTGGGAGAAAAAATTGATCGGCACATCCCTACTAGGCGCACAATTTTTTAATTTGTTCAAGTGCTATCGAGCTGCTCGGTGCTTCAAATCTTTTAACACCAGATGCAACACACCAGCGATTAAACTGTGTCCCTAAATCCCAGCATGAGTCTGTGCTCCACTCCTGCTTCCACCTAAAGCGTTGCCCACAGGCTTCAGGGACAGACCCGACCACCTCACAGCTGCCTCACACGTCCGGATACAGTGGAGCAGAAACTCAGGCAAGATCAAATTCCCATTTGTTTTGAACAAAACCCTCAGCGGACAGTTTTTCTGCCTCATGACTTCCATTTTAGACCCTTTTCTGTTGTCATGTGTTATCTGCAACATCGGAAGCTCTTTCGTTCGAATGTTAAAGTCGAGACTTGATGATCAAATATCAATGTATCAGTTCTCAGAGACCAAACTGAGAAGGATCTTCCCGTTGATTTCAGCTATTTGTGACAGGTGTAAATTGGGTGAGGCTGCTTAGTAGTGCTGTCTCGTAAATTACATTTTGTATTTTTATTTTACAATTAAATTTTTACTAATTAGAAACAGCAAATATGATTCGAGGGAAAACTTGATGCTGCCCAGATTATGTTTTTTAATCAACATCTGTATCGAGGAAAAAATGTTTTGGCAAGTTGTTGCCAATGCTGAATATCTGCTCCCCGTCTCTGGTCATTCCCGCTCAGCTAACTTTACCACAGGTCGAGCAGCCAGTCACTCTGAAGCTGATGCACTAAAACACTGTTCACTGGCTGGGTTCAGTTTGAGAGGAGAAGCTGAAACGTCAGGTAACGTAGCGACATGTCTTTAGCGGACATCTAGAGGACGATTTAGAAGCACCGCCGGCACCAATCCTGGAACTCACTCGTTCCTTCTGACCGCATCGTGAAAGATATCCGACTGAAAGTGGCGTCAACGTGACAAGCTAACCTGCTGCCCGCACGTTTGCGTCGTTGGTCTCAGCTGTTTTGTTGCTGCCTCCTGGATGAATTTGGTCCATAAATCTGTCTCTTCAGAGAGCATCAGATGAACGTTACTGAACGTCAGACACTTTTTATTAACAGCAGTGCAACAGGTCAAACAGATGAAACAACTTCTGAAAAAGAGGTTTTGTCGGCTGGCGGAGGAAACTGTTTTACTAATCAAGAGTTAGAGTTGGTGATTCTGCAGGTTGTTGAGTGACACTTTGCATTAAAACAGTAATTAGTTCATGTGTCCATTCATCCGTCTTATTATCATTTAGTTTTTATTCACTGACAAAAATGTGAAACATTTCGTCATGAGTTACTTTTTATTTAGTTTTAGTCAACAAATATTTTTTGTTCTAGTTTTTGTTGATGAAATTGAAAGTCTCAAAACATATTATTCATGTACATTTTGTCGTTTAATTTTGAGTACTTGTTGCTTTCTTTCTGCTGGAGAACCACGAAGATTAGAGTCTGGTCCCCTCCTGTTCTCAGTCTACCCCATCTAGCCAGGTCCTATCCCCAGCTCTCATCTGACCATACCCGGATTTATCCGTCCTTCCCGCCACTGGACCCTTCTGAAACCGGCTGGCTCTTGTGTGAGATATGGAACTGTGTGTGTGTGGTGGCACTTATTCTCATTGGCTTCCTCTTGATCTGCCGTGGCTTGTATTGCAACTTATTCGTATATCGAAAGGCTCTCCTAAATGAACCAGTATAAATGTAATGGCAAGGTATTCAAAACCCTTTCAGGCCTTGTACTTATGGTTCCATAATTTCAGATATTTTAAGACCTTTCCAGGATTTGCAGCCTATAAAGCAAATAATTGACACCAGTGTAGATGAGCACAAACCTGCACTTGCTTTGCTTCCACCACACCTTTTGACTTATCTTTATTCCTACTATCTTCTTGTTCTATTTTGCTGCTGAATCCCAACACCTGTGCTGCTAAGACCTGGAGTTTCATCCAGCGTCACTTTGTACCTCTGTGTCTGCTAGGCTGTGTTTAGTATGCACACAGGTGTCTCCTCCTGTAGCACTGAACGAGCTGAATACAAATATTTATTAATTAAGGGCTAATTTCCTGCTCCGCTGATTCCAGCTCCCACGTAGCACTGCTCCTCTTCTCAGAGGATCAACGAGAGTTCAGACAAACCCCCAAAGTACATACATGCATGTGGATTTCTCCGCTGGTCTTAATTCTTGAAACAGAGATTTCAGACGTTTCATGGATTTTTAGCGATGAGTCAGTGAGGTGGGAGCTCCCAAGATTCAAATCTATTTGCTGACAGAGTTTGACACGAAAGAGGTTTTTCTTTGACACAAAAGTCTGACTTTTTTTGACTGTTTGTGACTAAAAGCTCTGGAGGACAGATTACCAGAACCACTTCTAGGAAAGAGTCCAAATGACGGGTGAGTGCTGACTTTATTTTTTCTTCTAGGTTCCAGCTCTTTAGCCTGTGTGAAGCAAAACAAACCAAATACAAAAAATCAAACCAAGTAAACTTTTCCACTTTAGCTCAGTCCAAAGCAGACCACCCCAGATCCAGTTTATCGCAGCACTTTCTGCATCGGAGGAGAAAGCAATTTTTTTAAAGTTTAAGGGCCTCCCTGACAGATTACAGCTCCTTCGGTTAGCGGCCCCATCAGGTCTCCCACCAGCTGACAGCAGGTGGGAACAGTGCGCTGATGGTAACTGGACGCCAGTCACAGTTAACGGAGTAAGTGGGACCACCGTGCTAAAGGAAAACAGCTCTGTCATTTATAATTAAAGCCCATTCGCTTCTCACTGCTCAATGTTTTCCCAAATCATCAATATCCTACTTGTCAGCGATGGAGTCTGATCAAACCTGACCAGACTCCATAACTATGACCGATAATGGTTAAGTTTCCAAACAAAGGCCGGTATTCAGATACTGGCTGAGTCTCAAATTATTTAACAGTCATTTCTGTTAAATAACAAACACAAATACTGGTTTTATTCAGTAATTCATTCCAGTCATTTCTAATTTGCCACTTTTTTCATTGCTGTTAACTTAACTTCGGAGAAACTCAACACTTCCTGAACATGTTTCAAATTAAAATCATGCCAGGAACGTCTGTCATTATGTGCTTTGAGCTGCTAGAAGGCTTTTAATGTGAAACAGGTACAGGAAGTGCTGAGCTTCACTGATGAAATATTAGCAGGGTTCAAAAAAATGTCACAAAATGACGGGAAATAATTGTTGACCAAAACACAGTATTTCAGTCCGAGTGGTGAATCTGACGTGAGACATTTACGTTTGAGGAGAGAATCTCGGTGATGAGAAAAAAAGCCCTTTATCATCAGGATCAACTTAAGGCTCGTAGCACTCCTACTTTCTGCTAAATTTATTTGAAACCTTGCACGTGTCATGTGACATGTCGCTTGTGTTACCTGAAGCTGTCTTGTTTTATTTTTACTTATATAGTGGTATGTCGCAGTACCACTAGATATATTAACCGCTAACCACCACAGTCAGCAGCATTAAGGTATTTGAAAACCCTCGGTACCCGACTGACTAAACTCGTGCTCTTCAGAGTCATAACTCAAATCTGGACACAAGGACATGATACACATCTTTTTAGATTCAGTGGGGGACACGCTTTCAGAGGATATCATCATCTCTGACGTCCACTGCGAACAGACGATCACAAATCCATGTAGGGATCACAGGTCACCAAAAAAAAAAGAAAAGAAAAAAAGGCTTCTTAACTGCCACCTACCTGCAGAACCTGCCTGGGAATCATCAGGTTTTTAAGTTTTCTCCAGCGTCAAAGTGATGCAGCGATAGCCGCCAGGACACGGAGCTGGTAATAGCTGGAGTAATTCAGAATACTTTTAATGGGGACAATTTGACTAGACGTGAACAAATGCAGACTAAAAAAAAGAAAATAAACAGTTGTCTCGATCTTGTCTGTCGTGGGGCCCACGGAGTCAGAGTCTGGAAACCCCTTAACTAAGTATGAAGTCTGACAGTCTAATTAGCAACACAGCAAACGTTTGTGTGTCTGTCTGTGATCCTCAGCTGTGTAGGTACAGAAACGTAGCCGTATTTGTCCCCCTGGATGTTTGTTTGTAGAAAGCAGTTTCCCTCCACTGAGAACAGACAGTGTGTCAGACGGTAATGTGAGCAGAGTTGGGGAATCAGAGCTGAAGTCGCTTTTCTTTCATCTTATCATCTATATTTCCTCCCTGATCAGAGCGACGCAGCATTATGCTCAGAGAAATCTGCCCATCAACATCTTCTAATGTGTTTATCTGGCTTCCTGGAGTTTAAAGTAGCTTTGTGCTGCTCAGATTTATCTCAAATAAAGGTTCTTATCTGGCTCTCTGCACAACGCTGCTGGAATAATAAAAAAATGTTAGATATTATAGCTGTCAAGGTTATCTCACTGTAAACACGATACACTCTCCTGCTGCACGAATACAGAAATTGAATACACACACACGCACACACACGCACACACACACACACACACACACACACACACACACACACACACACACACACACACACACACACACACACACACACAGACAGACAGACAGTGTGAAGTCCAAACTTGGGTGAACTTCTGCTTTTGTTCAGACAGAAATGCGAGTCACACTGAAGGGGCGGGACAACTGATAGTTTCCCCGCATTGACTGAGCCTGATTGACAGACTTCTTCTCAGAGTCATAACTCAATGAATGCGGAACACAACCCATCGCACTGAGAGCAGATAGCTGGGATATGTAGTGGTGTGAGTACAGCAGGGCTTGTCAACTTTACTGCTCTGCCATGAGGCTTTAAGCTCCTTGTCGACTAGTCACCTGTCACGTGATTATGACACTAACAACGTGGGCGTCTCAGAGAAGACAACAGGCGAGGAGCTCGGTGGATCGTTGCTGCAAACCAGCGGCAGTGCGCATAGAGGGCGCGGAAATACTCCACCAAAGATGATACCTGTACTACTGTCACTTGCAAAGTATGCATGTCCATAATGAAATACAACAAAAGCCCATCACACTCACCTGAAAAGGCCTCCGCTAACGCTAGCCGAGGAACAATCCAAATCCCCTCGAAAGTCATCAGCTTTCACCAGACACCCTGCCGTTACAGAGAAACCACGGCTGCAAATCACCGATTTGTGGGTGAATTTCATCGTCAAAGATATTAGACGCTGAGCTGCAGTACATGGAGAAGGCTTCAGAGAAATACTGCTCTTTTTTTAACCTGGCTACGATGTCCCATCTAAACACCACTACGGAGGCTTGCGTGAAAATACGGTGAAGGAAATGAAAGGCCAGAGTGTGTCGCTAACAACTGACCTGTAGACATCCTCCACCAGGGAGCTGCACATTACGGTAACTAATCACTACATCGCTGACACATGGAAGCTGAGGGTCCGGGTGCTGCGTACGTCCATGATGCCCGAGAGACAGACTGCTGCCAACTTAACCAATCGCCCGACTGAGATAATCAAGGAACGGGGCATACCGGTGTTCTGCTCACTCCAGGATGATGCCAGTGACACGAACTGAGCCATGGAGCTTCGTGAAATGTTTCCCAAGGATTCGGGACGCACTGGGCCTACTCTACAGCTGGCAACAAAGACTGCTTTAGTCTTCCCTAATGTGGTGAAGCCTCTCGATGCAGCAAGGAGAGTCGTCGGCCACTCTCGCCACTCAGCGGCAGGAACAGCTCGGCGTAAAAGCCGACAAACTCCAGACTGACTGTCCGGTCCGGAGGAATTCCACAGTCACCGTGCTCCTGCGGCTGTCAGAGCAAGGGATCGCGGGATCGCAGCTTAAACAGGCACCAAACCAAGCGTTTAGAAGTCACTCGCCATGAGAGCATCACAGCGGGAGCTGGTGGAGCAGCTGATTCCAGTGCTGCAACCTTCGGCCAAGGCAACCGAAATAATGTGTGGTGTGTTGCACGTGGGGTTCTCTTTTATCTATCCGGTGATAGTCAACATGATCAGCTCCACTCTGCATGTTGAAGCATCTGACCTGTCAGCTGTACGCACCTTCAATAGTTCAAGTTGGAGTCCAATGATCTGATGGAATTCGTCCCCATTGAGGCCTGTATGCTAGATCCCCAGTTCAAGCATCTTCAGTTCATCCTGGAGAGTGAAACAGAAGCCGCCCAGAGCCGCCTAAACAGCCTGCAACAAGATATGGGAGAGCCGCTTGCAGCAACAGGTGGATCCGCTGAATGAAACTGAACCTTTAAAATGATCTTTTACTGCTTTTATACGTGCAGCTATGGTCGACTTAGTTATCAATGTTCATCCTAGGTGAGTGTGTCCAAAGCGAGGACGCGGTTGATAACGAAGGTGAGCCATCAGCTTGGAGAAAAGCCAGGCTTGAGCAAAATTTTGAGCAATTTTTTGGGCCACACTATCAAAGTGGGATGTAAGCGGGACACTGCTTCACCGTAGCCAAAGAAGTCTGTGATTATTTATTGACACCGCATATTCCCAACATGGGGAACCCGCTGCAGTGGAGGGCCCAGGACAAATTTCCCCATTTGGCCGGTCCATAGCCAAGCAAGACCCTTTTTTCTCTGGCTGGGAATACCATCACAACCCATCATCCAACCCACGCTGATCTTCTTGCACGCAAACCGGGATCGAAAAGCAGAAACTGGGAGCAGGACTATGACAGTGAGTGGGCTTCTTCCTTCACACTTAAATGAGAGTTACTGTTGCACACATTGCTGCAGCTGAGCTGCAACCTGTTGTCGTTTCTACCTGTTTCTGTTCCTTGTCAATAATGTGTCTGAGCTTTCGGTTGTCAGCGCATGCGTTTAGTTTTGCGAATACCGATTGTCGCTTGTTGCAAAGCGTTCCCTTCTCCTGTGGTTTTACTCATCACGTCGTCAGCTATTAGTCTGCGCCGACTCGACTTTCATCACATAACTGTCGACTTTAAAAAATCTGAAGTCGCGCAACCCCTAGTGTACAGTGATAGTTTCCAGTGATAACACTAACAACACAACTGACCAATTACCAGACGAGCATGACATCGACTCTGAGTAATTAACTATCAAACCTAAACCGCGGACGTTCTGCTGAGCTGAAGGGTTGTAGGACTTTCACCATGTATTTGGTCACTGCTCTGTGATGTTTCTTAACCCTGTTGTCACTCAGTTTTCCTTTTACTGCATTTGCTTCTCACTGGGGGGCTTTGCTGCTGCGGAAGCTAAAGTAAAAACAACACAGTGAAAATAATATTAATTCTACTTTATCACTCAGTGAATATTAACTAGATAAATCGCTGAAGTTTTGCACAATGTACTTAACTGTTACCTCAAGTGTCAGGGAGAGAGGCAAGAGAGACTAACCAGAGAACGTGAGTGAAAGACAAGGGATTTGTTGGGCACAGAGCTTAACAAACCTGGGTATGTTACAAACTTGGAACCAGATCCAAAACGGAACCGGCTAGCTGAACCCATCCCTACTCACAGCGCCGTTCGCAGCAGCAGGAATCTGCATTCACGTTCCAAAGTAATCCTCCGGGACTGTGTCCTTGCCTGCGTTTGGTTGGCCACCGCAGCATCCTGGGATCCCTACTGCATCAATGGGCGTCAAATAAGAATGAGGGGCTGCGTTTTTGCCCACAGGGCAGGTTCAGACCGACTTTAGCCCTAAGGCTCGCAATCGACCTGGCTCTTATTTCCTGGAACACGGACACTCTCCTCCATCCGTTCATATACAGATATTTATATTCATATACAAGATTTGGTCCTAGAACATGTAAAGGACCACTGGCATTCCCAAATGATGGCATCTCTGAGTAGCCTTTACTGAAGATAGCAATGCATGAACTCCTAGCAAAGTAGTGACATAAGCCTGTGAGTGAACTCAGGCAAAAACAGCTGAGGGTTCAAAAGGGTTCATCCAGCTCACATCTGCAAATCAGTTAACATGTCTGCGGCCTCCCTAGACCTCAGTAGCAAAAATCTGAAGCAAAATGTTATCATAACTGATAGAAATGGACCAAACAACAAACATGAGACTCGTGTTGTTTAAAAAGAAACTTGACAAAAGGACAGAAAAAGTGAAGAAGATTAAAAATATATCAGTCGGGAGAGAAAGAAATGAGAAGTTGTAAAGCTCTGTTCCTGCCGATGTACTGGCATGTTTGTACAGAACAGGTTGAGGAAGCTGTTCAAAACCTCAAGGATAGAAACCACACAGGCTGACAAAAACCACTGAGGTAGTGATGCCATAGTTTGATACTGACAGGGAGCATGTGATACACAGTGTCTGTGGCCCGTTTGCTGGGTTACCATCTTTCCCTGCGTGCAGAGCAATGCAGCATGAACAGCCTGTATCCTCCTTCCCTCGTCCTGAGGTGGTTGGAAGTGGAGAGTCTGAATGAGATCTCTGCTCTCTTGATAAGAGCACCATGCCGCCGGGCACCATCGACCGTCGCCTCCCGAGTTCCTCTGCTCCAGCCCGAAACCCCCACCCAAGCTAAAGCAGCCGGTAAATTACATCCCCTGCGCTGGAACTCCACGCCACACCGGCTAAACAAAGAGTTGATAAAATGCAGCAGCTTTTAAACAACAATAAAGACCGAAGGAAGAGCACGGCATCTGGAAATTAGTGAGGGTTAGAGAGGGGGAGCGTTTGGTTTTTATTTAGCCGTTAATGGCGAGTGTTCGATGGAGCGGAATAATGAGGCGGATCGATATCCATCGACCCGCTGCCCAGCCCGCCACACTTCCCATTACACTGATGCCTCAGGGTAGCCTAATCTGCTCCCTGAGTGACTGGAAATAACATTCAAGAAAGCTGAGAAGGACTATTGATTCATGCCATAAATGATAAAAATATTGATTGTTTTAAGGTTTCGGACATTGCTTTGGAGAGACTGCTCGGTACCTCAGGAGTCGTCTTGTTTTAGTTGGGTCGAGTCGAGTTCTGCTCTTTTCAAGCAAGACATTACAGTGTGTTGACACACTTACGCCGTGTACAGAGGTTGTGATAAACAATGTGTGAAAAACCTGCCAAAAAAAAGAAATGTTGTTGTGTTTCTACGGATCAAATCGGTAGCAAGATCTTTTTCATTTCCTAACCGAGTTTGTGTGACTGTGAGTTCTTTTTCTTAAACGGGATAAGAGAGTGAAAATAAATTTAAATTCACATGATAACGTTATAACAGTTTATGTCTCTTAATTTAATTTAATTAACTTAAGGTGCTTTACGTTTTTTTTACTGCCATTCTGGGGCCTAACACTGGGCCATGGGTCAAATAAGGTAAACAAAGAAAGTGTAACCCATCTTGCCTGTAGCTCTACCACACTCTGGTCTGGTACGACGGGCTGGCGGCAGTGGCGTTCGTAAAGCTGGCACCAGCGCGACTAAAAGGGGGAGCTAATTAAACTAAAGAGCTGCGAGGGCTTTCCCTGTCACCAGTCGTCTCGGATACTCGTCATGAACCTAATCACAACAGAAAGTTCAGTTCACCGCTGAGATCCATCAGAGCTCATAAGTTTACCTCCGGCTGCTGAGAGCAATCCGAGGAAAAGCACTTGTAGCATCTCATCCTGCAGGGAACCTGAAACGTCTGAGCCACATTTCATCACAATCCGTCCGACAGTTGTTGAGATGTTTCAGTCTGGAACAAAGTGGTGGACCCACCACCTGGCACTGCCATCGCTAGAGCCGCACAGCGGAGCAGTTTAAACGAGATGTGATGATTTTGTCCGATAGCCTGAAACAGACGGACGCGTAATTTCAACACAGGAAGCAACGCAATGAGAAGTGAACATTAAAGGACCAGGTCCAACAGGTTCAAGTGTTTAGATTCTCCATGTGCAACGAGTGCTCTCAAACTTAATACATTTGAAACTGACTCTTGGCTCTTCACACAGCTTTGGGTTCTGTTTCAATCTTTATACTTTATTTGGCCGTTTTCTTTGCCTCCCAAACATTTCCTCATAAATTGTCTCATTATGTTTTTATGTTTTTTTATTTTGACGCTGCCCTGCCGAGAAAAAAATGTCCTCTTGTGGGACAGTAAAGATCTGAACTTAAAAAAGCTTCGCCGTTTGCCGACAGTACAAGCACACACATACACACACCCACGCACACTGTAGCAGGATTAAATAACATGTTAGCACCATCTGCTCCCACTCACACACACTCAAAACGATAAAATTATCCCGCAGAATGTAAAAGTAACTCATCCTGCCGTTGAGTGTGTTCACATCACTTCCTGTTACACTCTTGACTTCTGAAGTCTCATTAATACTTTCTCTCTCCTGTTTCCAGTGTCTCTCACCACTGTGGTTTTCTGTACATGAAACACACACACACACACACACACACACACACACACACACACACACACACACAGTGAAATGCTTTTAAGCAAGTCTAATTCTGTGAGATTTTAAGTGAAGGAACACTGTCAGATTATTTGTTGTTCATTTGATGCTTAATTTATTTTGCTAATTACGTCGTTAGGTATCCTGTGTTCGGCGCTCAGGAGGATTGACTGCACAATCAAATCTGGTTTCAGCACAAACACACACATTAAAGCCGAAACTAAAAGCCACAGCGCTGATAGATCGTCGGTTTATCATGCGGCCGTGGCTGCACAGTACAGCACCTCAGCAAATGTATTTGCTCTCGGTAACGGCATTAATTCAAAGTGTTACGATTCACATGTAAACACGTAAAGGACATTTAAAGAATTGGGTTAAACGCGAATAAACTGCGTCTCTGACAAATGACATGACATTTTTTGTTTAAATTTAAAATCACACTCTGCACTGATGTATTATCCACCTAAAGGGATTTAAAAAACACATTTCACCTTTCACTGAACCTGTAATCGAGCTCCCAGAGTCTGCTCAGAGTCTGAACTTCTCATGAGGCCAACGTGGCGCATCCAGAGATTCCCGTGTAAATGATGTGTAACTTTGTTCTTTCAGAGGACGGCCTGAAACGCAAACAGTTGACGTTACAGACCAAGACGAGCCGATGGAATCAATCAAATTTGGTGGAATCACGTTCACACTTTTTGTCTACCTGTCACCTGGTGGAATAGGTGCGGTTGTACATCTGTCTCCTGTCACGCGTTCAATGAATTCATTCCCTCAGACGGGAAGGAACAGAAACAAATCTAACTCCATGAGCCCGCAAGTGCAACTAGTCGGAGTTTGCTGTGCAAGTAATAAGTCAAATCAGCACGGTTCCGCCTACAGTAGCCGTTGTGGTTGCCCGAGGAAGAAGTGTTCAGGTCTGTCACTTAAGCAAAAGTACCACACTGTAAAAGTACTCCATTACAAGTTAAAGTACTCGTGGGTGACACCATTTCACAGTCCTTATTATTATAACTAATGCGTTAATGTTCTTCTAAAGTTTCAGCTGGTGGTTGAGGTGGAGAAAATGTCGATGATAAATACTGCCGAGTAGTTTAACCTGTAACAGTACCTACAATCCTTCTTTATGTCTGGACCATATGTCTTGCTGTAAAATCTTAATCTTCAATGCAACTAGTAACTCCAGCTGTCAGACGAATGAAGAGGTGTGGAGGTACATGTAGAAGGATAAAATGGCTTCACGCGGGAAATACTCAAGTACAAGCAATTTAAAAATCGTATTCAAGCACAGTACTTGAGAAAATGTACTCAATTACATTCCACCACTGCTAATTAAGCATGTGTGCGCAGAATAACTCAGTCAGACCAAACAACTCAAATGCTGGAAAAACACAGAAGACAGATGTTGTGTCGGTCGTGCGGGAACAGTTTGGCTTCATCAACACGACACAGAGCTAAATGTAAATACCGCCGGCCTCAGTTTAAAGCCTTTACTGAGTAGCACTGACCGTCCCAGCTGAGTCTGGGCGGCAGTAAACCATGAATGTGATGGAGTTTCACCCTGAGATTAGCTACAACTTCACCTTGGAGCTGTAAAAGTGTCCCCCCTGCGCTCCCTGACCTCAGTCTGGAGGATGTGGCAGGTCAAAACGGAGTTACAGTAATACTGATTACTCTCAGGGTACTAATAGTATCTTGATTACAAGGGACATATTCCCAACGATAGTGGACCTTACCTATGTGAAGCCACAGCATGTTGCAGTTCTCCTCTACTGCTACGAAAGGCCCTTCTCACCTGAGATGTGACTCAATACTGCTGATCGCTCTGAGATGAACATGCAGCAAGATACCGATGGCATCTTGACACCAGAGAAAATATTCTGCAGCTAAAATGCACCAGGACTATGTGGAGAAACAAGTTCTTTCATGCAACCAGACCTCCTCTCCCCCCTTAAAGCTAAAATCAGCAATGAGCAGGAGTTCGGACATGGATTCCACAATGATACGAACAGCGTGAGTAAAGTCTCCTCTAGTGATCAGCTAAATATCATGCACGAGGCAGTTTAAAAAAAAAAAAAACCCAAAACATCTACGAACCACAAGGGAGAAATGACTCACTCAACCTATTCAATGATCACTTCAGCCATCAGGAACAGGGCAAGCACTTGCAGGACGACACAGGAAATTGGCTGAACTGCTACATGAACTGCATTTTTGGATATTACCAATGCAAGTGAAGGTAGAGGTTCAGCAACATCGGCCAGCGGCGCAGCATCAACTGCCAACATGCAGAAGCCACGAATGCCCATAATTCAAGCTCATCCCAAACTGCATCTGAACAACAGCAGCACGGCAGCAAGGCCAATCCGAGAAGTAGCCAACGACAAAGCAGCCAAAGGCGGCCAACCAGCGCGCCAAGGAGACGCAGCCTGTACTGAGCCGTACTTCCCGTACCTCAGTCCCCGGCGTAATAAACTGTTGCGCGTCCAGGTCCGGTGAACAGGCCCCCGGCTGAACGGCCGTTGGAAACTCGGCATCGCTGCGACTGGCATTATGACCTGACGGCTGACTGACGACCAGCTGAAGGCGCACGGTGTCTGAAATGAGAAGCGCAGTTGGTGTCAGGTCCGCTGAGGCATGAGCGCGAAAACGCCAGGTCATAACGTCCTGAATGAATATGATTGGATCTTACTTGCTACAAAGCTGTGAATGATTCAATCGTGGCAAAGAGCGCTGCAGGCGGGCGGAGCCAGTAAGCCTGACTTCAGTGCTCTGCCTCAACTGTCGCTGTGCTTCATTAAGTCCTTTAGAAAGAAAAGACAGAAAGAAGAGCTTCATAAGACAATCGCCACCTTCTCATAACGATGTGTCATCACTGTTCAAGGAAATGTTTTGACAAACAAATAAAAAGCATGTCTGACATGACAAGCAGGTTATTAGAGAACAGTTCCACACAAACACGTCTCCTATTAAACCCGACTAACATTCATGTCCTCTGGGGAGCAGCTCGGCCCAGAGTGACTCCCCGGGAGCTCGCAGGTGGGCGCAACGACAGCCGAGCGGCCAGATGTTGTCATTATGTCCGCTGAGCCCCGGAGCATCACTACCAGAAAGCTCTCATTTTACAGGAGGACGGTGGGGCTGGGTCCTCCCCAGCTCCCCCCGCTGCTGCTGACACCTGGTGATGTGAGGAAAACGGCGAACGCGTCTGATGCTGCCGCCGCGTAGGTTTCTACTAGAAACCCTGTTTTGTATACGCGTGCAACAGTCCAGAAATATTAGCATGAAAGAAAGCTGTGCAGCACTTAGTCTGAATACAGGTCCTCCACATCACGTCTGCTCTGTGCGTACATCAGCGACCGGCTCCAAGGAATACTCTGGCATTTTGGGAAATTGTTTTCTTCCTTATCTGCAGCGTGATAAGGAAATTAATATTATTTTCATCACTGTGTGTTTTACAGGAATGAGCTGGACTTGAGATAACCGATATTAGCGCAGAAGGAGAAGCAATCAGCAGGTTCCATTTTAAAGCATTTATTCTCTTTTTCTTCAGACAGTAAAGTGCAGTTGAGTGGTTTCATTTCTGCAGTTGAAAAAATATGCATACAGATTAAATTTCCTTTTCTTGAATACAGAAATCAATGAACAACTCTAAATAACATCAAATAAAATGAAACAAAATACTCTTTGTTCCTTGTTCCTGAGTGCATTCAAAGGACAGAGGGAACCAGCTCAACTGAAATGCAAACAGACAAAGAAAAAGGAAACTCAGTGCACTTGCGTCAACTGCTCTGTTTGGCAGTTAAAGGGAAAGTTAAGGGAAACTGTACTGACAGTACTGAGCGACTGATTCTCCGTTTTCTTCACCACTTATTGTCGTAAAAGGGCTTTAGACCTCCCAGTTAAAGACTGAAGGCTGTTTGAAACACACTTTCAGATTTGTGAAAGCAGAAAAAAATAAAACAAAATCTCATTTCACTGCATTTTCTCCATTCAGTCAACACGGATGGACCAGGTGTAGCTGAAATACCCCACATTTACACCTGTCAAAACCTATAACGGCTGGAAACACAGTTTCCCATTCTGCAAAACCATTTTGAAATTTTTTTCCTCCAACTATACCACACCAGACCACATGTGGGTTGATTAGTTTCAGTTCAGTTTGAGTGAGTTGCTGGAAGGCTTATTGTCGGTGCTTTAAAACACCTAGCGCCCCTGCTGAAAAAATAGCGCTCCTTCACAGAGTCATAACGCGGTCCAATCTGAACACAGGCATGGAAAAAGTTATTTTGGATTCAGTGTGACTCACCCTTTCTGAAGATATCCGATGTCCATCGTGAATAAACATTCATGAAAAACGAGGCTCCCTCTAACTGCAGACCTTCATCCAGAATCATCATGTTTTTAAGTCTTCTTCCGTATCCCAGTGTTCCAGTGATAGCTGTCTGTACATCCCTGACTACGATGCAAACGGGAGCTGCTAGTGGCTAATTCGGCATATTTCTGCCACTAGCTAAGCAAATAGGGGCTAAGAAAACGGGTCTTAAGTTTTAGCTCACAGCTAACTAACTTCATGGCAACATGCTTCCTCTTTACATGCTCCAAAGCATCATGGGAACTGTAGCACGATTATCCCTCAGACAGAAGTAATTAATGTTCATGATTCTTTTCATGTTGCGCTATCGATGTTCTTTTGACATTAGTAAGCCTCATCAACATGGTTCTTATACTCCTGGAAAACTGCATTCATACGCAGATATTTTACAGATACAGATAAATTACTGAGTGTGCAAACCTGCGGAAATAGAAAAAACTTCAATAGTTTCAAATTGTGGCAATTGGGTGCCACTAGATTCCCGAGTTACTGTCACATCACACGTTAAATAATCCAATAATGCTGCTTCCTTGTGCCACACAAGAAAGCATTCCAAATTTGATCTTTCAGCAGCTGGAGTTTCAGCCAAGTCAAGGCGGTAATTTCTCCTGCCAAAGCAATGAACACAGTCAGGTCGGCGTGGCTTTTGATGCCCAAACATACATTCGGCTCCAGGCAAAGTAAGAGGGCCCCCAGAGGAAATCTTGCCTGGGGCCCCCTGTTGCCCAAAGCCAGCCCTAAGTGTATTCACTCAGTTTTTTGATTCATGTAAAAATGTTTTGAATTTATGTACATTTTTCTGAAAGTATGTGCAAATTTGTACGTACTGTAAATTATTATTAAATTCTCACAGATTTAATAATAATAATTGTTACTGTGGTGATTCTTTAAACTATTATTGTGATGACAACAACAAAAACTTGAACTATGCCAGTTAGTTGAGCTGTGACCGAGATATAAGGATTTTTCCAAAATTTTCATTCTCAGCATTTTGGGGAAATTCAAGAATCTACTTAGGGAGTAGATCAGTATCAGAAATTACCTGGCTGAGTGTGTTTGTATGTTGTGCCTCCCTGTCCTTTGTGGGGCTGCAGCCTGGAGGGTTTTTTATCTCACCACAGATTGTTCCTACGCATCCCGTCCCTAGTATCTACTAGTAGGTTCAGCACTGGAAAAACATCAAGTGGGCCGCCTTCTTCATATGTGAGCAACAGAGGGGAGGCCCGGGGAGGCGGGAGGATTCAACCATGACAGGAAGACTCTTAGCAGAGAAGCACCACGTTCGAGCTCTTCTGAACGGAAAACAAACCAACCAGAGGGGCTTACAGATGTTTTCCCACCACGCATCTACCCACCCACATTACATCAGGCACACTCCAAAAAGGTTGTGTTTGCCTAATTGAATTAGCACCTGTGGTCTCGTAAATGTTCAGCATCAACAAGGGCTTAACAGGAGTGAGAGCGTTGACTGGAGCTGCTGCAGCTCCATAATAATTCCCTGGCAAACAACGCTATCAGGAATGCCAATGACCAGGCTCGGATTAGTGCTGACAAACCATAATTGGATTTCTTGTACAGTTAATTGAATTGGGATAAATGTGTGTCCGCCATAGTTTGTTTTTGGGTTTGGTGTGTCTGCACAGAATGTGGGAGTCTTTAAATCCAACTATCTGTATCACAGTGGAAAGAGACTTGTAGTGTCACTTTCACCAACTACAGTTTAATCGCTTCACTCTTCTCAATCTCTACTCTCAAAACATTACTTACCTTCCGCTACTCGTGTCGTTTAACACTAGCTTTCTACTTCGAAACCTTCGTGTTAGCAGACAGCCTGTTGCTGCCCTGTTGCTTCAGTTAGCACTCCAGATAGCGTTAGCGCTAGCATAGCTTCGTCAGCAGGTGGTGCAGAGTTGATCCCTGTCCAACGGTGTGGAAAGGCTTGCAAGAGCGAGCAACTGGTTGTGTGACCCGTTCTGCAGTCACCTCTCCAGACTGAAAAACCGGCCCTGTTGGTAATCCTGTTACTCTGCGTACCTCCTCCACCTCCAACATAGAGGCTAATCTTTGGGTGCTGGCATCACAAAGGGAGGGACCGCTTGCTGGCTGGTCACTGATTCTGTTATGTTGATAACTGGCCTTCTTTCTGGGGCTGCCCTGACCTGCTGAAAGCAGACGGCCTTCACCCTACTGGAATGGGCCCTGTTACTTTATCTAGAAATACAGACAGGGGCTTAAGAAAGGTTTGACGTTAGGGACTTAGCGTTCTTCCGGTTGCAGGTGATTACAGAGCCTGCTAGATTTATAGGTGGTGTAGCTCCTTTTTTCACCTACGTGACATAGCTAAAATTCGTTCTTTTCTGTCTATGGCAGCGGCTGAGACCTGAATACACGCCTTTGTGTCACCCAGACTCGATTATTGTCGTGCCCCATGTCTCTGGAACAACCTCCCTTCCTACATCAGAGTGTCTGACTCTGCTGAGGCATTTAAGTCCCAACTTAAAACTCATATTTATGCGTTAACTTTCATTTACCTATTATTTAGTTCATTTACTTATCCTTTGATTAATTCAGGCGAGGTACCTGTTACCATTCTCCCGCCAGCGGGTCAGTCTCGGTCTCAATTAATCTATCAGACCTGATACGTACGGTATAGTCCATGTGTTCCTGCTGATTAGATCACTGTAAACTTTCTGAAAGTGTCTGCATTTGTCCAAACATCTGTTTGTTTGTTCCCTCAAGTACATGAGCATCCTGGCTGCGTACCTAACTGTCTCTCTGCCTCATTCCGGATGTTCTGGACCTGGATCTTCGTCTTCCAGGAGTCCCAGCGTCTCTCTTGCTCAGTGTGTTGGTTTCCTTCTCCCAGATATGTAAATGATGTGCGTGGTTTTGCCTCTTGTGTGTTCGTGGTGTCTGTCCTCTTCCCAGGTCTTCATGATGGAGGGGAGGTTTTGTTGCTCAGGTCCTATCTGTTGGCGGCATCTGGAAGTTCTTCGATGTCCTCTCAGGTCATATTCTTCATGAATATTTACAGTCTATAAAGTTGTTATCTGACGTTGCTCTTTTCCGTACTCACTACATCTATTTCCTGTCTGGAAGAGGGATCCCTCCTCTGGTGCTCTTGCTGAGTTCTTCTAGTTTTTCCCGTTACAGTTTTTTGGGGGGATTTCCCTTGTCTGATTCGAGGATCTAAGGACACGTGGGGTCGTAATGCTGAACAGATCGAAGTCCCTCGAGGCAAATTTTTGATATTGGACTAATTTTGACTCGCTTGACTTGACATTCATGGTCCCCTCAGGATGAATTGTAGTAACTTTGGCGACCCTCTGACTTTCCATCTCAAAATTTAATTTCGTCACATACTTTGTGTTAGTCTTAAATAGCAAATATTCAGCAAATCAGACGGATCACAATTTATTTTCCTCCATAACAGTTTTGAATATTTTTGAGGTCAGTGGAAGAATACCAGATCTTAATTGTGCAAATAAAGGTCTTTGGCTTTTTAGTAGAAAAAAAATCATGATGTGGCCAGTTTTGTTTTTATGTATGTCCTTCATTTTGGTTTTGACAAGATACATTTAAACCAGTTTCCTTCAAACTTGGATAAACGTTTACTTTGTTGGAGAATATCTACACCATACGTTGTCCACTATTTGTACAGTTTGTATGAACATGTGAAACCAAAAGGCAGTAAGATAAAGAGTGAAGAAGAAGAACCACCTGTGTTCCTCTCATGTATTTATGTTCTTATCATTTCTTTAGTCTGTAAATTGTTCTCATTAAGGTCTTCTGGGCCTGTAATGAGTCATTAATGCTGCTCTGTTTTCTGCAGTTTGTTACAAAAACACTAAAGGAGATGAGTCATGGGCCGACGAGGCTGCGGCGCTGATGAGCCTGCAGTGCAGTGTGGGTAATTAGGCAGCTCATCAATCTAATCAATCATCGCAATCGTCCTCCTCTTTTAAAGGAAGAGCGGAGCAGATTAGCAGCTGGGTGGTTCTGAAATGTTCTTTAACAGTGAATCAAACCCAAAACAGGTTTTAAGCTGAAAAACGTCCGAGAGGCCATTTTTCAGCTGCCAGCTCTCATCAGATCAAACACCTGAAAAATCTGATTTTGACACTTGACCTAATGGCATTCTTTTGTTTCAAAATGATTGATCACCATTCGAGAAATCTGATGAACATTTTGATTCATAACACGAACCTCAAAATGAAAAATACCGTTTACTTGATCGCTGCAGACAGTTATGTGGACCACACCATTACTGTGGACCCATTAAAACGTGAAATAAATCCACTAATTTATCCGATATAAGAGGAATCAAAAGCATTCATTAAAATCACATTAAATTCCACATTAGTTAAGCAGTAGCAATTATATGCTGAATTGTACCAGAGGTACAGAAGACTTAGTTGCACTCTGGTGTGTTGTCTTTAGGGCTGTAGCTACCACATTATCTGGATATTTATATATTTTCTGGTTTAACAACCTTGGTGGAGTTTACTTTTAACAATTCTAAGCTTCCACAAGGAATGAATTTTCTTAGGCTGCCTCCAGTAATTTAAGACTATGTACTTTTAAAGACCCCTCCATTCAAAAACGTCTGCCGCCTGCTGCCAACTGACTGGGATGTTTGAGCTTCACTGTGCACAATGATGTCTTTGCAGAGTTTGACAGTAGAAGGCTGCTTTCCAGTTCAGCTCCTGAGAGTTTCTCTGTGCTCACCTTTAATCTCAGTTTAATACCTGGACGTACCTGCAGCACCTATGACAAAAAAAACCCAGTTTGGAGCCAATCACGAACCAGTATGAATCTTGCATGCGTATGATATGGAAACTTGAAGCCTCCAGGTCACGTACAAAGAGAACTTTTCAATGAAGGGGTTAAACTTTATTGTTCAGCAGTTAAACTTTTGGATTCAACAATATTAACATATCACATGTTAATATTGTTGAGTAGATGTCAAGTGAAGAATATTGAACACAGCAACTGAACTTTCTTGTGGAAAAACCATATCAGACAAACTGTTATTCAAAGCATAGCACCTCTTAACAGGTCTTTATAACTTCATTAATTTCAGGTCAACAAAATGAATGAATAACTGAATCTGTACTTGTATTTATAATGAGAAATAAATCATTATAGGGTGTGTTAAGACAGACTGCGAAGCCCAAAATCCAAATAATTAAAGATTGCAGGGTAAATAGAATTCACTCATATAACCCTGCATGCACCTTCAAACACACACACTCACAGACCATGCAGGGTCCTGGTCTGGCCATCAGGAGCAATTTGTGGTTCAGTGTCTTGCTCAAGGACACTGCAACATGTTGACAAGAGGAGTTAGGGATCCAAACACAAACCCTGCGATTAACAGACAACCTGCTGACCCACAGTTGCCCCACCCCAGGTTACAGTTCCCTGTGGGTCACTTTACGCATCGTCGTTTGACCCATTGTTAACATTAAATATTAATAATGCAGCTTTAAAAACTGCTCACAAAGATGTAGTGTCATTTTTTGGCTGCGACAGCAGAGCCAGCCCTATAAATGTGAATCTCGACGACTGACTGACTGAGTGACTGACTGTGAGATGGAGTTTTCCCATTGGTCGTTGCTCTTTCAAAATGAATTAGCACAAACAGTATCTATTGCGTCATCAGAGGTGTGTTTACAGGCAGTGTTGCCAATTTAGCGCCTTTGTCGCTAGATTTAACGACTTTTCACACCCCTTAAGCGACTTTTCTTCACAAAAGCACCTAGCAACAAATCTAGAGACTTTCTGGAGAAGAAAATCACGTAATAATGATAATGGGCTGCGTTTCACTCACTATTTCATACTTGTTCCATTGCCTGACATACTAGGTTTTGACCTGGTCTTGTTTTTAAAGTGTCAGTAATTAGAAATTTCACAAAAAGCCACATTTGGTGCTCCAGTAAGTTTTTGCAGCAGGACGATGTGTGTTTGGGATTGAGTCAAAATAAACCACGGTGTGTGTGTTCATGGTGATGAAGGAACATGTCACCCATAGCAACAGTGTGGATCACTGATGTGTTTTAATAGTTCTAACGGAGCTCTATGGCACAGAGGAATTAGAATTATCAGGCTTTGGACACACACACGATTCTTGTTAGTGGGAGACGTTCAGTGTTGGTTTTGGTTTTTTCATGGTAAACAATCAGTGTCACCAAACTCATACTTTAAAATTATAAGTTTAATATCAAAAGACATGACATCTCTTAATAAATACACCATGTAAACAGGATAATTTGCCCTAAGAAATGACTGATAAGGTGATGTGCAGGTTTAAAGCCATGCTGCTCAGGTTCTGTTAAAGTGTTTCTCCCTCATGATGAAAGGCAGAGTACAGTCATATCCCCCGTGGAGGCCAACAGGGCTCCAACAGGACTTTCTCTAATAGCACAGCTTGAGAAAAAGAGTCCCGAATGATTCATCTCAGTGCTGAGGAAGCTGGGAAAACATCGTCTCTGCTGCTGCAACAAAACCAGTGGAAGGACACAGAGGATGGAGAATAAAAAAGTGTAACGACAGGGGAGAGGAAAGGAGGAAAATCACCTCCTTTAAGTTGGGATCAGACTTCACGATATCTTTGTCTGTCTAGATGGTCACTGTGTCCGATTAGTAGAACACAGAGTCATGAATCCTTGCCATTATTACTCTGATAAACTGGACAGGACTACGCGTTCGACCCCAACCAGTCACAGCTCGCTGTGTTACAACACTAGCTGAACACCGGACAGCACCAACGTTGCACGTTTCTGCATGTTGAATGATCTCTGAATGAACCATTCATGTCAATTGGTAGGCTCTGTCTCGGTCAGTAGAAAAAAGGTGAGCAGCAGGTGTGATTAATTTGGTCTGGTCACAGGTTTATTGAAGTGAAACGAATCATCAGCCCTCTTTCTCTTCTCCTTGTTTCCAGCTGAACAGCACTCGGTGCTCCTCACCAAACCTCCTGTAGGAGTTGTCACCCTTGGTGCGAGAAGGAAAAAGTCTGACGGTGATGGCTGTCTTCCCCTTTGACACTCTACAGGAGATGAAACCAGCAACACTCATTTCTGTTTCTTCCTGTCTGTTGGGTCGGGCCGGTATTGACGTCTGACCCTGACTCAGTCACAACTGTTTTTAAAGTGGTGAAATTTTATGACAAAATCAGTTCATTTCAGTGGAAATGCTGAGGTCAGTGAATTCACTCTCAGGGGCAAAGTAAACCTGTGCAGTTCATGTTCTTTGATAAACTTTGACGCACAAATCCACCAGTGCCAAACTGTCTTAACATTGGTAACCTGTGAGGAAGCTGTTGTAGCTTATTAGCTGTGTTGCACCAGTTAGCACGCTAGCTGGAGAGTTTTAATTTTTTTGCCCTCTATCATATTTTTTTTTAACATTTATTAAATTCAGTTATGTACAATGGTGGACAATCCTGAGAACAAAATGTTGGGGGGCAGTTGCCATAGTCGGCAGCTACAGTGCCAGAAATATCAGATATTGGAAACTAAATACAACCTCATGTCAAGCCAATTATCTTTTCACTCCAGTGGAGGTCTTCACAAGTCCACTGGACTCATAAGTCAGCAAGACCCATATTTTCTCCAGTTAAAATCAGGTCAGGTTGCGGCAGGTCTATGGTCTGGTTTCCAAAGTGTGTGACACCCGGATGAATCCGAACGGTCTCTCAATCCAAAAGTCCAACTGACCAAAAAATTTCTAAACCAGATTTATTCCAGAGCCAGATCCCTGCACATGAGAGGTGAACTCCAATTATGAAATAACTTTTCTATGTTTTTTTGGTGAACAGTATTTCACCGAGACAATGTAGACTGTAGTGGAATGTGTGTCTATCACCACTGAAGGCTGCTCCTGAGGATAAACTAGCCTGTAATTGGTCTGAGTCTTTTCGGTGCAAGTTTCCAGCACTCTTAGTGAAATTTCAAAGGGGCCTCTAAACATCAGTAAAGTAGGCTGCTTTTAAACTGCTTTTGCAGATCCAGATTAAAAAAACCTTCTCTCTTAAGAAAAGAGAACAGAGAACTCAAACCCTCAGGTTATAAAATATGCATACAAAACTTTGACTTTGTCTGCAAACTCCTTCAAGCTTTGAATCAATCCTCATCTCCCTGGTTTTAGATAAACCTTTTTTTGACTCAACTTCTATAGCCTGATTCTATCATTGTTTTTCTGTGTCTGGCCCACATTTTCACAGAAGAGGGAGAAGTTTCTATCACACGACACAGACCTTCTCTCTTTCTTGGTGTTTTCCTACATTTCTTTTTCCTACATTTCCTCTTCTCCTGCCATTTTCTATCTCTGCAGTTCAGTGAAAACTCTAATTGTTCACTCTGTGCTCTTGTAAAAAAAATTAATAAATAAAATTATGCCCTCAGGCGAGATTACACCCACACAAGTTGATTCACCGCTCTTAAAATTCAGCCAGTAAGTTTCAGGTGGTTTTTCTAGGACTCAGTTAGTTCTGGGCATCGTTGGTTAATCAAATGTACCATTCTGCCATGTGTATGTTTTTGCTGTGCACGCTAAATGACTGTGTACAGCTAATTTATCAAAAATCTCTCTTTATGGAAAAATCGTGCTGATCTGCCCTCTAGCAGAAATGAGTTCAGGTTTTGGCTTTAATAAATGTGTTTATTCGCTTACAATGTCAATTACACCTGCTAGCAGTTGTAGCGTTTACCGCCGTCACCGTCATAGCTAAGTGGGTTATCATACGAACATTTGCTAATGTTTGGATGTTGTCATACGCATGTGCGATGTGTCAGGCTTGAGTTCAGGGGAGGGACGGCTGTGTCATGTCTTCATAGCCAACGCTTCAGCCCTGGCCAACCTTGAGATTTTAGATTTGAAGTAACTGTTACAACAAAATGGTCACAAGAGTACGAGTCATGCTCACCCCATGCACTATTTCAATCTTGTTATGTTTATGGTGCAGCTCCCATTTTACAGCATGGCTAATATGGGTGCCATTGAGGAGGAAGCCAGTATTACAGCTGACGAGGAAGACGGTGACAGCCTAGATGAAAATATAATCAAAGACCTGGGAGACAGCATGTGACTTATCGTAAATATTATGACAACTGGCCGGTTTTAGAAACACGCTCATCCTTTTATTTCCAACCTATGGTCACAGCGGTTTGAATTTGCATTCACTGCTCCTACCCTGTATGTGTAGGAGACACTGAGCACTTTATTAGAAAACCATACCGGTACAAACTCTTGGGCCTCTGACGTCTTGGGTTTTTTTTTTTTTTTTTTTAAATCTTTAATGTTTCCTACCTGCCTAAGTCCTGTTAATATAACATATCTCCCACTTCCTGCATGAAATATATTTAGCATGATTGTAATAATCATAGTTTATGTTTACGCATTTTATTTTTAGGCCCATGGGTCTGGTTAAATAAGCCAATAAGACATTGTAGCCAACACTAATGACTTACTTTATATTTCAAACTGATGGAAAGAGCCTCTCTCCTCAGATTTCTGGCAGCATCTTTGTCTGGAGGCTGGTGGATGTCAGTGATGAACTGAAGATTTTACAAATAAAGTTTTATTAAACAGTGACAAGGTTCATGATATGTCCAACCCACGCAGCTCATTTTGTTTGAATTGTGTCTTGATGACCTGCCTTTGTGTCCTACATACGAATGATGTGTCATTGAAAAAATTAGCTTTTTTTCCCCTTGGTTTTACACTATAGTAAATTAAATATATGTGGTTTACCAGTCCATCATCAGTGGCTACTGCCTGTATTATGTCCTCCACTGCTTCTCGGGTCCACACCATTGTATGTTTTTGTATTCCCGAGTGATCTCTGGCTTTTCAGAGGTTGGTGTTTTGTGCTCCCCATCTCTGTACATGTTTATCCTGTCTGCATCCTGACAACACGGGCAGAATAACTGCATGGGGCTGACCTGCTGTATTAAGAGATAAGAAGCTGCAGATGAGGCTGACGACACAGGAGCCAAATGTCAGCCTGTCACAATGCTGATGAGTCACAGGGTGAAAGAGCTGCTACATTTCTCCACAGAGGAGGTGTGAAGGATGGAGAGGACAGGGGAGGGTCTGATGTGTGTCATGGTTGGAGAACAACGACCATTTTCACAAGTTTCTCTTAAAAAACACGTTTACTGTGATGGGGGAAAATGGCACGTGATTGTCTCTGTGCTTTTAATCCAGATCCAGGTGGTGACATTTTCTGTTTTTATGAAATCTGACAGGGGACAGGAACAGGCTGTGTCATAGTTAAAGTGATTAGCGAGCGCAATTTTAAAGGTTCACACCGATTTATAGTGTCCTCTCCGGCTTCTGTTGAGGTCCCGCCATCGGCATCTGGCACCGAGTGCCACGTTATAGGACAGAAGCAATGCACTGCATCCATAAACCCAGCCTGGCTGATTCGTCGTTTTTTGTGAATTATTAAACGGAGCCGGTTTCACCATTTGATCACTTGTCTCACCTACATTGGTAAAAATACAGGGATACTTGGGTTTGTCTGTGCAGGTGTTTGCCTTAAAAACATGCAACCTCAGCTCAACTGTTACAACAGCTGGATCTGATGTTAGAAACAGTCCCCTACAGTAAACTGCTAAATGTAAAACATAAATATGATGAGGAATTACTAATGTCTCTTTGCTTTCGAGCCGTGTTCCTTAGTTCTTAATTTTTAATGTTAATGGTAGGTAACACATTTAACAATTAGCCCATTGTTTTGTTTTTTTGTTTTTTTAGCAGTATGGTGACTGTCAAAGGTTGTGACCCAACTGCAAGACCTGAATAGTTTCCTACAAGGAGAGGGTCGGCCAGCTCATCGGAAGAGGTCCAGTACTCCAGTTAACTGCTACACGGAAGCAATCTGGCATGTGCTTTGTTTTAACCACAGTAACAATTTTTGCTTAATTTGCTTACATTTTCTCACCAAACAGCAAGACCGAGCAAAGTACTCGTAAATCAAGTTTCTTTAAATTTCCCAAATTCTTAAAGAGAGTACAGAGGACGGGAGTTTAGTGTCCTCAGGCTGACCAACATCTGAGGGTCACAGCTAATTGGCGGAGTGTCGGTTTTGGCGCTGAAATTTCACCATTAGACAGAATCACATCTTCAAATGTGTCAATCTGTGTTTTCTCTACAACATCATGACTGATTCCTGTCGTCTTAAAAACAAGCTGACAGCAGTGTAAGACATGAACCGTCTCTTCACGCACAAACACATAGATATTCGGGGCATCAAACTTCAGAGTTCGTGCCGCTGTGAGAGTTTCGTGGGTTCCTGTTCCCAAGGCCAAAAGACCAAAGACTGACAGGAGGTGACATGACAGCATATCTACAACACATATTTGTCTCTAGTCTGAGGCACAGTCATCTTCCTCTCATCCTCTCAAGAGACAACTGATAGGGTCAAAAATAAACCTGAAGGCAAAATGTTGATTCTAAGAATATTTTATGAGAAGTTCATAAGAAATCCCAAAGTTTTAATGGTCTGATATGACATGCGATAAATAAAGTGGAGATAGTGTCTAAGTCAAATTGGTTTCTATAATTAAAACACAGCCGGTGTGGTCCTGGATACACTGAATTAAACAGACAGCGATAAATCCTGTCACAGATCTCTCAGATTAGGACTTGTTTCTGGGGATTTGTGTGGCAGTATGGCTGGAGATAAGACAGACTTAAATAAGCAGACAGTGTGAATGTTGGACATGATTGTAATCTAAAATATGTTCTGCATTACTAATGCACACACAAACAGAAGCTCTGCAGCTGATTTCTTCATTTGCTCTTCTGAGAGTCTGAAGCTGTTTATCAAACTAAGAACAGAAGAGCTTTGAGGTTTTTTCCCACCATGGTCTAATTTGATGATGCTGAGTAAGAACAGGTATCTAGTAAACAGTTAGAGTTTGTGTGTGTGTGTACAAATAACCTGAGTCTGCCCATATCTCCGACCATACCTCTATCCAGGCTAGCTGCTGTTCCACTAGCTTCTGCAGCACTGCAGTCTCTGATTAAACATTTCTTTCATTCGTCTTTCAGAAGAGTCTAAACTAGCCGTGGAAATGCTTCTTGCAGCCCAGTATCCGAAGACCTTCTCGCATATTGGACGATTCTGCACCTCACGATTTCTATCCAGTCATCCGGTCTAATGCAGAAAGTAATGTAGCGATGTGGAAGCAAAGGTCAGATCTCCATGCAGAGTTTGTGTAACTGTAATTGTAACTGTAAGCAAGGTCTCTCCCTAACCTTAACCAAGTTTATTAGTTGCCTATCTTCAACTGTACTTTTTGCCATAACATGACATTTTTTCCCAACTTTAACAATACCAGAGTTGGTGGCTGCAGATATTGTGGAAAGTGAGAATATTTAAAACTTTAGTATTGAGTGTAAAAAAAAAAAAAAAAAGTTGTAACTGAATGTAACCTGGGGTTTTGTGCAAATTTCTAATATCCATGTTTTTATCAAGCTAGTTAAGTTAAACCAGCAATGGCCCGGGGCAGTGGTCACCAACCCGAAGTGAGACTGACCTTTTGATCTCGGTGGCAGATCAAAAGGGGTTGATCTTACTGCTGTTCGTTTCAGATTGACAAGCTTGGATCACATTGAAGCCTTTATTGTGAAGAGTATACAGGAAATGCATTGTATTTAAAATGCACTGCATTAGTCACGTAAGTCAGCGGCGTCAGCGCGCATCACTGCCGGTGTCCATTACTACTATGTGTACACAGCACGCGCTATTCAGGGGATCAGTTTTAAGTAATACATATTGATTATGGATTAAAACTAAGAATTAGAATCTAATATTTTAAATATTGCAGGGAGGAACTGTGCAAGGAGAAAGAGCCACAATGTCCTGGTTAGATATATGTTTGTGACCACCTGGACAGGTCTTCTCTGTTTCATCAGTCTCAGGTGGGTTCTTCAGATGTGGTTTGTAGTTCCTGCTCACTGAATGAACCCACAGAGCTACATGTGAACTGTAAACCTCACTTTGGACTGATCTTACCCCCCCTCCCTTCCCTCGTGAAGCGTCCCCAGGGACTCTGAATCCTTGGAATTCTCTGCTGAAGGCTCCACCTCTCGCGGGGTTGACGGTTCTGCTGATGGCTAGCTGTCGGATTTCATCGGGAGCAAAGATCTGCCACGCTGCTCGTCCTGCATATCGAACGGCTCGCGACCGTCCTCAATCTTCTCCCAGGTACGTAAGACATACGGAAGGTGAAGGATACTTGTGCTTTACTACAAATTCTGAAACCTTGTCTCACCAGTCTTCAGTTTCAGGTTTGATCTTTGTTATGTAAAGTGTGACAGATGTTTCTCAGCAACACTTTCTCACATCTAACGGTGTGTGGGTGAATAACATTGCTCTTAAGGTCTGAGACCCTTGGGAACGCCATCAATTCAACAGCAGCGCTCCTTTTTCTCTTAGTAATGTTTGAACATTCACATTTCCTGCCCCTTAGGATCCTACTGTACTGAACATACCTGCCTCGTGAATGACTTTATTGATTTTCAAAGACAGATTGATCCAATACACTGTTGATAATCAACTGTCTCTGCAGCTCCTGGGAACGCTACCCGTGAGGTACTTTTTCTCAAATACACAAACTTTTTCTCCGGTTTCTCTCGCCGGAGAAAACAAACCCAAATGAGTTTCAAGGGTGTGCAGAAACTTTCACACTCCAGAAGCTCTGAGTTCTGCACGGCTGACCCACTTGTTCCTTAAGGTGGAATGATTGAATGAAAAGTCAAAGCATAAATGATAAATACATTTGAAAAAGTTTGGTGTCTTTAGCTGAAAAAAATTGTTTGAGCTAAAACTGTGTGTTATTTGCTCCCTTATATGAATCTTTATGATTGGTCAAATGCAGAGGAATGTTTTGAAGCATTTTTTTCCTTTTCCTATTTCTTCCTTTTTGGATTGCACAATTCCCTCTACACTGCAGACCTAGTCTCTTTAAAATTCTTACTCCGCTTCAAACAAAGTGCTTGTCAGACTGCTGAACAGTGTCTGAAACGTTGCTTTGGGGGTCTGCGTCCAACAATATTTGGAACTCTCTGAAAAAACCCAAGGACTACGCCGACTTCACACAGTAATTGACCAGGCGTGTGCAGGTGTGAATGCTGGCAGGATCTGAACTTCTATTTCAAGCTTTTTCAATCTTTTTTCAGCCTTCATACATTCTTGATGTGTTTATCATACACCCACCTCTGTTACCACTTTTCATGTGAACAACTGAGGGCAATGTTAATGTCTTTGAGGACACTGCATGTAGATGTGCCCCATTTTCCTCTTTTGTACAATCCATTGTATCAGAACTCCAGTTCTGATACAATGTTCTTGCAGGGAAGGAGACTTTGAAGGCAGGCTTTCGGTTTCAGTCTTCAGGTGTGGCCGCTCAGAACAGGTAGAATCTCTTTTGACTCAAGACACGGTCAGACAACACAGACTAGTTTGTTTTGAAGGCACGGTGATAAACAAATAAAAGTCACATTAGCAGCAGCAACTAAAAGCAACAAGGACATGATCCCTCACTGGCTTCCCACACGAAAACACTGCTAGTTGTGAGTGTTTGGAAGAACAACCCAGATCCCTGTGATAAGGAAGCAGAACTGCAGATATACGAAATCTCCAAGAGCGACAATAACATTCACATTCACAAGGACGCCAGTGCAAGTGTTAGTCGGATGAATGTCCCGTCCCCGACTCACCTTGTCACCTGGATTCTTCTTGTACAGTGTATACGCACTGCCGTATATACCACACGCACACACACACACACACACACACACACACACACACACACACACACACACACACACACACACACACACACAGGCCTGTGTTTGGTGACCAGCTGCTATTGTTGCTGACACAGTGTGATTGTCATTAGCATTTTAAAGCAGTGTGTATCAGTGTGTACAGGTGACAGGGCTGAGGTTACGCATTGCTCGGGTGCTGTCAGAATGACCCGGCCACACTGACCCCCCCCACACACACACACACGCACACACAGAAGTCCGGCAGCTATCCTTGTTAGGACATCGCATTGACTTCTATTCATTGTGAACAGCCTAACCCAAAGTCGAACCTTAACGAGGACCTCAGAAATGACATTTTGCCTCTTTAGGACCAGGTTTTGGTCCCCATGAGGACTACTGGTCCCAACAAGGTCGGAAATTGTACCATAAAAAGGTCCCAAAGAGGTAACAAAAATGCACACACACACACAAGCAGATATATACAAACACACACACAGATACACTGTATACATGACCATATTCAAAAGGTATCCCCAAAGTATTTCTGCTCTATTTCCTCTGATAGGAGTGGCTGTCTGAACACGCAATGCACAACAGTGTTTGCAGATCCGGTATGTCACACGGAGGTCATGTGGCTGTAGGCATCTGAATCATCATCATCAGGACACAGACATGCTGCTCTGTTGACCTCTTCATCCCCATAACCTCAGGCTGGACGTCTTTTTCCAAAACTTGTTTCGCTTTGATTGAGCCTTGGTATGAGTTGTTATCAGAGGAACAACCTCGTGTCACACACACAGGAAACTGGTGAATCCCATACTTCTGCCTTCACTAGTCTAAATCAAGCTGCAGGTAAACAGTGCTGATTCTTCACAATCTGTTAACATCTAACTCAATAGTGTAAACCAAATTGACAAAAAACAAATCTTAAATACTCAGGGACGACTGAAACACAGCCTCCCTGGTCTCCGTTGCTCAGGATCCAAGGTGTCCTGGTATAGATCATAATGGACAAATTGTGCTGGTGTTGGAAAAATATTCCATGAGGCAGAGACACCGTATCAAACTACATCACGTCATCCTATAATAGCACTGACCTGGGGTTCATTTCTTTAAAAAAAACAGAAGAAAGAACTTAAGCACCACCACTGAGTCACTGCACATGCTCTGAGCGAGATGAACTTAGAACGTGTAGCTCTTGTTCCCGTGGAGTTTGGATGCACTTATTGTAAGTTGCTTTGGACGAATGCACCTGCCAAATTAATGCAACGCAGTCGCTGACGTAAACAGTTGTTTGGGGTTGGGCAGGTAGTGCTCAGTGGGTTTATCGGAGCTTGTCAGATGGAAACAGCTGCCTGCTGCTGCTGGAAACACTGAGCTTCAAGTGGTAAACCTCAGCTTGAAATTATGAGCTGAAAGAGGTTATAACTCTCTGTGGTTTAACTACTATATAAAGTAGTGATGAAACCACATACACATTAATGCACAAGTAAGTGCAATTACAATGCTAACACGCTAAGCAGGTGCAATGTTTACCATGTTCACCATCTCAGTTTACCATGTTAGCATTTGCTGATTAGCAGTAAACAAGTACACTGAGGCTGATGGGAATGTTGTTAGTTTTGGACCAAATTAACATTCTGACCTGATGATGGCGCTAGACGAAAAGTCAGAGGATCACCAAAGTGATTACAATTCATCACGAGGGGAACATGAAAGCGTGTAGCAAATTCCAGTTGTTGAAACGTTTCACTCAGAACCCACAAACATCAGCCTCTAACGCTGGTGGTAGAGGAAACGCCAGTGGTCGTCATCCACTGGGCACCGTGCATTTCTGTCATTAGGTTGCCAGGTTTGGTTGACATATGTCCGTCGGGACCTAAAGGCTGGGCCGACCTACACTGCCGCCCCGCGTTGCTAGCACGGCTAAAAATGTTGATCAGCGGAGCTTGTTTATTTAACCTCAAGCTTAACGTTGGTGGAGTGAGAAGCAAGTAGTGAAAGCCTCAAATATATCAGCAGACGAAGACCTGCCGAAACGCAGACTTCAAATTATTAATCCAATATCCAATATTTATTGAACAATAATAATCACAGTAACAGGATTTATGTGTAAATCTGCTTTGGATGAGCTATACGGCTCCAAAGCAGCAGTTCCAGTCCATGCTGACACACTGCGGATCTCTCATCTTATTTCAAATACTTTCTTATATTTTACATGGCAGAGGTCAGAAGCAGAGTGATAAATATGCATTAGCACTTTCACTGCCTCCTGTATATCCGTGTCTCTGTATGTTTGTGTGTTTGTGACCCAAACAGCAGGTGGTGGGGTGGCTGTGACAATCATCACAGGTAATAAATATTTAAATCGTCCCTCGGCTTCGGCGGCAGCGGGGAAACATTTACCGTGGATGGGAACAGAGGCTATTTGCTTTACAAGCCTGAGAGCACCGATCCAACAGAGTGTGTGTGTGAGTGTGTGTGTGTGTGTGGGAGGGGGGAGAACCAGTTAAAAAAGACAGGCAGATTTAATTATTCCCAGATTTAGACAAATTGAACCAAAGCTGACTGAGACCCGCTCTTTGCATGTTAACCGATCTCAAATTGATCTCAGAATTAGATTCAAATCCGTCCCAGGCAGGGACGCCTCCCTCCATGCTGACCTTGAAAACGCCTGCTTCTGTCTATGAGGGGGGAAGACAAACATGAAAGAGAGACTGAGGGAGGGAGAGCCGTGTATGCACTTGGGCTGGAATCTCAAACTGAAATCTGTAGTATCAAGTAAATCCCCATATGCACTGCAACTCTGCCATTGAGATACTAAAGAGTAAATTCAAGCCAGTTCTATTCATACAGCCCAATATCACAAATCACACACTTGCCTCAGGGGCTTTGCAATATGTAGAGGAAGCAGTGCTCTCTGTCCTTACACCCTGAAATCAGACAAGGAAAAACTCTCAGACTTCCTTGAACAAGAAAAAAATGGAAGGAACCTCAGGAAGAGCAACAGCGGAGGGATCCGTCTTTCGGGACGGACAGACATGCAGTAGATGACATGCGTAGAGGATAGAGCAACATTTGCAGTATAGACAATCAGGATGACAAACTTATAGACGGAGCATGCACAGTATGAAGAACATGAAGACGGTTTCCAGGTGCAGCCAAACAGACCAGAGCCGCACGACCTCCCGTCCACCATGAAGTCCTGGAGAGAGGACAGGGTTCAAAGTTCAAAAGGTTCCAAAGGCTCATAAGGTTTGTTGCTGTGCAGCATCCAGATGGCGAGGATCGTCTTCGGGATTCTAGAAGAAACCTTCAGAATAAGTGTAAGTGTGACCTGAATGTATGCTGCGCTACGCTAGTAGTGGCAGAAAAGCGCCGCTGTCTGTGGTGCTGAAAAGAAGAAGACGGAAACCGATGCATAACTCGTTTTCTGGCACTGATTTCTGTGTAATCCAAACTCTGTGTTTGTATGGGTGTGTGTGTGTGCGCGTCTATAATTGTCGACTTCTGTGCTTTTTAATTTCTTCTACCGAAACACATACAGCAGCAAAAGAGTCAAATAAATGTGATAATACAGAAAATCCTTTCTGCAGAGAACACAATGAAACCTCATTCTAATGCAAACACTGTGAGTTGTTCATCTCTTTGAATATTCTCTACTCTCCTGTGTAACATAACAGATGTTGAAGCTCTAACTCAACAATAACTCACTTCTTAAACTAATGATCCATGCTGAGATAAATAGATGAAGAGTTCAAAACAACAGTGGAGATGAAGAAGTGTTGCAGCTAGCGGAATAAAACTTGTCTCTTGCTGCCGACCATATGTTCCTTCACACTTTAAATGCAATATTGACTCGGCTGGAGTTTTGGAAACACGCTGTGATTTGAGAGCGGCTCGCCACACTGCGGCGAGCTCTCAACAGGAAAATGACTCGATGATGTTTCGTAATGAAAACGCCGATGAAAGTGGCGACAGGAGAAGTGACTGATTCGCTCACAGGCCGCTCGCGTCGGCTCACCTCTGTTTTCAATTCGGCTCAATGTAATCATGGATGTGAACGTTTGCACCGACTCCCCTGCCCTGCTTTCCATTCGCTCGGCTGAAACTGCAGCCAGCGGGAGACAGGAAGACGCGCTTATATCACACAGAAATCCCAATACGGCAAAACTAATACGCAGTTTAGCCAACACTGAGACTTTAAATGGAGTTCGGACTGGCTCGCGCAGCCGGGCAAATGTACTGAAGGGGAACAGTGGGGCACGTACTGTATGTAACAATAGGCACAAATAAAATCCCTCTCCATCTGTATTTGGCAACGAGAAGTATTGGTTAAAGCCAGTGAGAGGATATCGATTCTGAACAGCTTTCTCCATATAGAAGTGAGATTCTCTGTGGTTTAGTTTTCCAGCAATGAAAAGGGAAGAGGCACAATTATTGGGGTCATCCGGTGAATTTGTTTCAACGCCTAACACGTCACATTTTCCGGAATCATCCCCAAAGTGCTCGGTCTGGCTGTGCCGACATGTCGCTTGTTATGTGGCGACGAAAGGTGGGGGAGTCCAGTTTCAACGGAGTGCAGGTGGCCTATGAGGCAGAAGGTGGGACACCGGATGTCAGCTGATAAATGCAAAGCAGCGAATAGCGGAGATGCTGTGGTAAAGTTTACCGCACCTTTTCCATTTGGATTTTGCTGCAGTCCGTCTGAAACGTGCGTTAATTGGTCTGTATTCTTCACAGTGCTGTGGGGATACATGATACATTGGCGGCCGATAAATTACTGGTTGAGGAACAAATGAAATCAAATCAAATTGTTGTTAGCTTTTGTGTGGCCCAGAGCCAGTCGGCTCCTTAAGGCCGTACTATGCTTTCTGAAACAGACGGTGAGTGCGTCTTCATCCACTTTCATCAAGAAAAGCAACGTGTGATAAGGTGCAATGGGAACAGACGCTGAGGTACATGAGTCACGTGAGTTAAACGTCACTCGTCTCCTCCAGCGAAGGGAGGACAACTTCAGATCTGTGCGGAGCCACGAGGAGGTTGCAGGTCCTCCTCATTTGTACGATTCGTCACATTTATGTGATGGCAGGCCATTGGGAGCAGCTACGAACAGTTGAACCTCTGGACGATTTCAGAGAGACAGGTCAGGCATCCCAGTTCGTATGATGTAAACCGAAGCCTTTGGACAGAGGATGGGGGCAGCAAAAAGACTGACTCCCATGAACTGGCGGTCTCATCATGTTCAGCTCTTCCTTCGGAGAGACTCTTCTCGGCGTCCAGGCTGTCAGGTGCCTGCGCTGCGTTGTATTCAATATAACTTTCAACCCATCAGTGTTTTGTGTGCCCATTTTTGTCCAGTGGTTGAGCAGAGCAACTTTCCACAACAGGATTTACAAAGAACAAATCGCCAAACAAATTTCCAGTGAATAAGAGGAATATGTGAAAAAGGAGAGAATGGGCTCTGCTAAACTCTGCTCTGAAGATTTTCAGCCTCCCATCTGTGTTTCTCCCAGAGCAGCACTCAGCAACACTTCTGCAGCCTCTCAGCTCAGATGTGGATCCAAAATATCCCCATGAAAATAAGTGTTCTTTCTCGTCTGATGTCCGTTTCCCATAAGCACGCAGAGTCTTTACTACTCTCTGCTCTCTCTGGGTCACACCAGAAGACTCATCGGTCTCTACGACTGCCCGCTGTGCAGCAGCACTGACGTTGAATATGTAAACGGAATAAGTGCACTTACGCAGTGACGGTAACCGAAGAGGACTGCAGCATCTGCTGAGAATGAGATCTTGTGTAACAAAAATGTTAGGGGTTTACATCAGTGTTACCGTCGAGGAATGAACGCTTAAAAACATGTTGGGGATATACAGGACTAGCTCTTTGACACTGGGATATATGATTAGATGAGATTCACTTTAAATATAAGTGCTGTTATTCCCTGAGAACATCAAATAAACATAACTGAACTTCATGAGGTTACGATATCGTATGTTAACGTTGAGATCACAACAGAAAAAACCGCAGTGATGATAAACTTCAATAGTTTCTTTTCAAAACTTTCCTCCATTGCTGTTTCTTCAGAGACTGTCTCTGACTTAACTTCACATCCTGACACAAAGACGGTGACAAGTGAAAGGAAGAAACTGAAAAACGAGCGGGGAAACAGGGTGAATGTGCCCCCATCCAGAGGGCAGGAGGGGTCACTGAGTGGTTGGACGAGTGTGAAAATGATGTGAATCGTGTGCCGTGGCCTTCGCAGTCACCGGCTCTCGACCCAGTTGAAATGGATGAAGGGTTCAAAACAACAGTGGGACATTTTGGAGCGACGTGTCGGACAGCGCTCTCCACCACCATCATCGAAGC